>NC_048572.1:81920914-81923414 GCF_013265735.2 Oncorhynchus mykiss
TCCACCCCCCCCCCCCCGTCTCTCTCCCCTCCCTCTCTCTCTCACCTACAGACCCCACTGCCATGTCGACCTCTTCAGGAGTGGACCATGCTGTGATTGGAGGAGTGGTGGCGGTCATCGTCTTTATCCTGCTTTGTCTGCTTATCGTACTGGGCAGATACCTCATCAGACACAAAGGTGATATATCTTACACACACACACACACACACACACACACACACACACACACACACACACACACACACACACACACACACACACACACGTGACCCCTACCGTAACATCAAAATCACTTTTCTACTTTTCTTTTTGACTAACATTACCCCTCGTCACATGACACGGAGAACAAGAGGTGGAATATTAGCACAAGACATTTGGATTCCATGCTATAGTTCTTATTTCTCCTTTTCCTATCTACTCCCATTCCCAACCCAGTGTTATCATCACAAGGATCCTCCTGTATGCAATTCTTTCCTCACTCCTACATCACTTCGAATACACATTTAGCAGATGTGTTTGCGGCTGTAGCAAAGGACCTTGTGAAGATGTTGGAGGAAACAGGTACAAAAGTATCTATATCCACAGTAAAACTAGTCCTATATCGACATAACCTGAAAGGCCGCTCAGCAAGGAAGAAGCCACTGCTCCAAAACAGCCATACAAATGCCAGACTACGGTTTGCAACTGCACATGGGGACAAAGATCTTAGTTTTTGGAGAAATGTCCTCTGGTCTGATGAAACAAAAATAGAACTGTTTGGCCATAATGACCATCGTTATGTTTGGAGGAAAAAGGGGGAGGCTTGCAAGCTGAAGAACACCATCCCAATTGTGAAAAACTTAGTTTAAAAGTATTTGGCTCAGGTGTATGTAAACCTCAGACTTTAACTGTACATCAGGCAGCACTTCACTGTCTTCTCCTGTTCCACCCTCTGACCTACCGACTGTCTGTGTCTACAGGGACATATCACACACACACTCTGACCCGCTGTCTGTCTGTGTCTACAGGGACATATCTTACCCACGAGGCCAAGGGCTGCGACGACGCTCCCGATGCCGACACGGCTATCATCAATGCCGAGGGCGGCCATTCCGGAGCTGAGGACAAGAAGGAGTACTTCATCTAGGGAGGCATCGGGGAGGTGGAAGTTTAGCGCTTCCATTTGTCTTCACAAGCTTCTGTTCTTCACATCAGCCAGAGGGGGGGGGGGGGGGGGGGGGGGAGTAGAGGGCAGACAGACAGACAGACAGACAGACAGACCGACAGACCGACAGACAGACAGACAGACAGACAGACAGAGAAATGGAAGGAAATAAGAAGAAGTGAGACTGACAGGAAAAACTGAAAAGCTTGTCCTGAAAAAACAGGGAAGTGAGATTTTTGCACTTACATACATGTACCTATCCATATATGACTTCTGCATGTCCACTGACACACTGACACACATACACATCACTCGTCACCGGCACACACACAATAACACAAACAGACACATACGCACTACGCCACGTGTCGCTGACACACCCACATACACATCACTCGTCACCGGCACACACACACACATGAACAGACAAACAGACACATGTACATATAACCGGATCATGGTAAGGCATGCTCCATTTCTTGATTTAAAGCTGGAATCCTTAATTGAAACAATAACAAAGCGTCTTCCCCGCCCCTGTTTTGGTAAAAAGCTAAGGGATGGGTCTGGAGAAATGTAACCACTCTCAAATTCATAGACAAAGCTATGGATGCAAGGACTGACCATTCACGATATCAACAGTATGGTTTTAACCATGTTTTGAGGCTATACAGTGTTTGTTTACATTTCCGTTGTTTACAAACATTGGAGTAAATAAACAAGCTTATATGTTGGGTTCTGATGGGGTACGACAGTTGAACTAAACTCACGAGACACTTAGAAGTCGTTCTTCTAGACTCAATGGGTACATATCATTTAATAAGTCCAACAATGTATGTAGCAAATAAGGATTCTATCTTTAAGAGAATCATATTGTGTTTCAGTCACATTCAGTGACACAAATGCAAAATTGTAATCCACATATTTTTACTAAATTGTACTCCACATTCCAGCATGTCATGCTGAAATACAGTTTCAGATCCCAATTATATACCACTCCCTCTCATCTGCCTTTAATTGATTTCCCCTCTCTGTCATTCTCTCTGTTCTGTAATACTTCACACACTATAGACCAGAACACACTCTGTTTGGCACTGTCCTACTCATGATTCAGAAATCTGTCAATCAACAATAACTGCTGTACATATTAACCTCTCTCTCTCTCTCTCTCTGTCACACACACACACACACACACACACACACACACACACACACACACACACACACACACACACACACACACACACACAAATACAACCCCTATTCCCTATATAGTGCAAAGGTAGTGTGTGTGTGTCATATGGACCCTGCTGTAATGTAGTGCACTATGTAGGGAATAGGGTGCCATTTGTAATGAAG
>NC_048572.1:81928414-82003414 GCF_013265735.2 Oncorhynchus mykiss
GAACCGCTGAACAGCAACATAATGAACTAAAGCACCGATCATTAGCTAAGGCTTGATCCGTAAATTAAATAATGAAATAGGTAGCCTAACCTACAGATCTAAAACAATCCCCATCTTAAAATCAAAAGGCCTGATTAACATAACATCAATAACGCCGAGTCTCGGGTGCTGACTCGCTATTTGGCATCTTCCCAATTAAGTAGCCTAGTTTTGTTGTTTGGCTACTTGAAGTGTACTAGGGCCTATCACTGGCAGCTCTCCTCTTCTAATGGATTGTGGAAGTGTGCATCGAATTCTACTAGATGAAGACCCGAAATGAGACAAACATCCTGGTATTTAAACCATACTCGATTTTCAGACAAACGCACATAGGCTACTATAAAATACATTTTCACATACTGAGAATGCCTCATGCGCGATTGCGTAGTTTCCCGCTATTTGTTGATGTCTGTAGGTATCTCCTCCCCATATCTAACTGATCAGCTGTTGTCAAAACCGAAATGACTATGACATCCAGGCACTTCGTTTTTCCAAATGTCGCATACTATTAAACTTTTTTTCGCATACTCAAACGGTCTACTATGGGTATTCGGACAAAACCCCATGTCTCTCCACATCTCTGCTCTTTCTTCTGTACCAGTAGTGGAGGGAACTTTCTCTCCTGTACCAGTAGTGGAGGAAACTTTCTCTCCTGTACCAGTACTGGAGGGAACTTTCTCTTCTGTACCAGTAGTGGGGGGAACTTTCTCTCCTGTACCAGTAGTGGGGGGAACTTTCTCTCCTGTACCAGTAGTGGGGGGAACTTTCTCTCCTGTACCAGTAGTGGAGGGAACTTTCTCTCCTGTACCAGTAGTGGAGGGAACTTTCTCTCCTGTACCAGTAGTGGGGGGAACTTTCTCTCCTGTACCAGTAGTGGAGGGAACTTTCTCCTGTACCAGTAGTGGGGGGAACTTTCTCTCCTGTACCAGTAGTGGAGGGAACTTTCTCTCCTGTACCAGTAGTGGAGGGAACTTTCTCTCCTGTACCAGTAGTGGGGGGAACTTTCTCTCCTGTACCAGTAGTGGAGGGAACTTTCTCCTGTACCAGTAGTGGAAGGAACTTTCTCTCCTGTACCAGTAGTGGGGGGAACTTTCTCTCCTGTACCAGTAGTGGAGGGAACTTTCTCTCCTGTACCAGTAGTGAGGGGAACTTTCTCTCTTGCACCAGTAGTGGAGGTAACTTTCTCCCTTGTACCAGTTGTGGGGGGAACTCTCTCCTGTACCAGTAGTGGGGGGAACTCTCTCTTGTACCAGTAGTGAAGGGAACTTTCTCTCCTGTACCAGTAGTGGGGGGAACTCTCTCTTGTACCAGTAGTGGGGGGAACTCTCTCTTGTACCAGTAGTGGGGGGAACTCTCTCTTGTACCAGTAGTGGGGGGAACTCTCTCTTGTACCAGTAGTGAAGGGAACTTTCTCTCCTGTACCAGTAGTGGGGGAACTCTCTCCTGTACCAGTAGTGGAGGGAACTCTCTCCTGTACCAGTAGTGGGGGGAACTCTCTCTCCTGTACCAGTAGTGGGGGGAACTCTCTCCTGTACCAGTAGTGGGGGAACTCTCTCTCCTGTACCAGTAGTGGGGGAACTCTCTCTCCTGTACCAGTAGTGGGGGAACTCTCTCTCCTGTACCAGTAGTGGGGGGAACTCTCTCCTGTACCAGTAGTGGGGGAACTCTCTCTCCTGTACCAGTAGTGGGGGAACTCTCTCTTGTACCAGTAGTGGGGGAACTCTCTCTCCTGTACTAGTAGTGGAGGGAACTCTCTCTCCTGTACCAGTAGTGGGGGAACTCTCTCTCCTGTACCAGTAGTGGGGGAACTCTCTCTCCTGTACCAGTAGTGGGGGAACTCTCTCTCCTGTACCAGTAGTGGGGGAACTCTCTCCTGTACCAGTAGTGGGGGAACTCTCTCTCCTGTACTAGTAGTGGAGGGAACTCTCTCCTGTGCCAGTAGTGGGGGAACTCTCTCTCCTGTACCAGTAGTGGGGGAACTCTCTCTCCTGTACCAGTAGTGGGGGAACTCTCTCTCCTGTACCAGTAGTGGGGGAACTCTCTCTCCCCTCCTCTCTCTTCTTCTTTTGTAGAATGTTAAGGAATATATTTTTATGTTTATGTTTTTTTTAAGGAAGGTGTGCATACTTTTAAATGTATTACTTTCAATTCAATTGATTTTTTTTCTTTTTTTCCCGAATAGATATTCAACACTGAAAGGTTAGAGGAGAACTTTGGCTTATTGTTTTGACAGTCTGACATGTTTATATCATTTCATGTAGGCTATATAGTGTTGCCTTATACACACACACACACACACACACACACATACACACACACACACACACACACACATACACACACACACACACACACACACACACACACACACACACACACACACACACCACACACACACACACACACACACACACACACACACACACACACATATGCATGGGGTACATGTGGTCTGTGACTACAGTGTGGTTGCATGTGTGTGTGTGTGTGTATGAGTGTAAGGTATGTATAATGATAGACCCAAACAGACTCTGGAGACACTAGATGCGTCCCAAAAAGGAACCCTAGTCACTATATAGCGCCCTACGTTTGACCTGGACCCATAGTACTTCCTAGTGCCCTATGTAGCAAATAAGGTTCCTTTTAGGGACGTGGACACTATCTGTGTTATTTTCCACCAATGTTATTGTTTTAATGAGGAGTCTATTTTCTTAGTGTTCTTTTCGGATGATAAGTCTTCCTTTTGAATAACTATCCATATCACATGGGAACAGTGCTGTGATGGACGTTACCTAATGTGTACTACAGCTAATGATGTCATCAAGGCCCGACTGCACTATGGTGATGATGTCATAATGCTGAGTTCTGTCTCCGTTGGCTGTTCTAATCTGTCCATACAGTATTAGCTTTTTTGTTACTATACCGATTCAGTTGTTGACTTCAAATAAACATGCATTTGGGTTAACTTCCTGTTGTTGTTATCATTATTATCTACTATACCTCCTCTCACACTTTTTTGTTATAGTAACCACTGGCTGTCACAATCGTTTTGCATTCAAATGTTATTTGTAAACTCATATCATCATCACCATTGATTACACATGTACATTTTGTCTCCTTGGTTTCAGAATAGATATTCACCTGAACAACACTGATGTGATATAGTCTGACTACCAAATATGTATACAATCTAACCAAATGGAATGTGTCACATGCTTGGTAAACAACAGTTGTAGACTAAAAGGCTCTGCATGTTCAATCTGCTGTCTACAGAGGCTGTACAGCATTTACTGCCATGCGGCCTCTGCTGAAGTCAGAGCAAACATTGGCCTACTTTTGCGCTTTGCAGAGCAGAGCAGACCTGTTGTGAAGGAAGAGCAGACCTGTTGTGAAGGAAGAGCAGACCTGTTGTGAAGGAAGAGCAGAGCAGACCTGTTGTGAAGGAAGAGCAGACTGTTGTGAAGGAAGAGCAGACTGTTGTGAAGGAAGGGCAGAGCAGACTGTTGTGAAGGAAGAGCAGAGCAGACCTGTTGTGAAGGAAGGGCAGAGCAGACATGTTGTGAAGGAAGAGCAGAGACGACCTGTTGTGAAGGAAGAGTAGAGCAGACTGTTGTGAAGGAAGAGCAGGCTGTTGTGAAGGAAGGGCAGAGCAGACTGTTGTGAAGGAAGAGCAGAGCAGACTGTTGTGAAGGAAGAGCAGATTGTTGTGAAGGAAGGGCAGAGCAGACCTGTTGTGAAGGAAGAGCAGACTGTTGTGAAGGAAGAGCAGACTGTTGTGAAGGAAGAGCAGAGCAGACCTGTTGTGAAGGAAGAGCAGACTGTTGTGAAGGAAGGGCAGACTGTTGTGAAGGAAGGGCAGAGCAGACTGTTGTGAAGGAAGAGCAGAGCAGACCTGTTGTGAAGGAAGGGCAGAGCAGACCTGTTGTGAAGGAAGAGCAGAGCCGACCTGTTGTGAAGGAAGAGTAGAGCAGACTGTTGTGAAGGAAGAGCAGACTGTTGTGAAGGAAGAGTAGAGCAGACTGTTGTGAAGAAGAGCAGACTGTTGTGAAGGAAGGGCAGAGCAGACTGTTGTGAAGGAAGAGCAGAGCAGACCTGTTGTGAAGGAAGGGCAGAACAGACTGCTGTGAAGGAACTGCAGAGCAGACTGTTGTGAAGGAAGAGCAGACTGTTGTGAAGGAAGAGCAGACTGTTGTGAAGGAAGAGCAAACTGTTGTGAAGGAAGAGTAGACTGTTGTGAAGGAAGAGCAGACCTGTTGTGAAGGAGAGCAAACTGTTGTGAAGGAAGAGCAGACTGTTGTGAAGGAAGAGCAGACTGTTGTGAAGGTAGAGCAGACTGTTGTGAAGGAAGGGCAGACTGTTGTGAGGAAGAGCAAACTGTTGTGAAGGAAGAGCAGACTGGTGTGAAGGAAAAGCAGACTGTTGTGAAGGAAGAGCAAACTGTTGTGAAGGAAGAGCAGACTGTTGTGAAGGAAGAGCAGACTGTTGTGAAGGAGGAGCAGACTGTTGTGAAGGAAGGGCAGAGCAGACTGTTGTGAAGGAAGAGCAGAGCAGACTGTTGTGAAGGAAGAGCAGACTGTTGTGAAGGAAGGGCAGAGCAGACTGTTGTGAAGGAAGAGCAGATCAGACCTGTTGTGAAGGAAGGGCAGAACAGACTGTTGTGAAGGAAGTGCAGAGCAGACTGTTGTGAAGGAAGAGCAGACTGTTGTGAAGGAAGAGCAGACTGTTGTGAAGGAAGAGCAAACTGTTGTGAAGGAAGAGCAGACTGTTGTGAAGGAAGAGCAGACTGTTGTGAAGGAAGAGCAGACTGTTGTGAAGGAAGAGCAAACTGTTATGAAGGAAGTGCAGACTGTTGTGAAGGAAGAGCAAACTGTTGTGAAGGAAGGGCAGACTGTTGTGAAGGAAGAGCAAACTGTTGTGAAGGAAGAGCAGACTGTTGTGAAGGAAGAGCAGAGCAGACCTGTTGTGAAGGAAGAGCACTGTTGTGAAGGAAGAGCAGACTGTTGTGAAGGAAGGGCAGAGCAGACTGTTGTGAAGGAAGAGCAGAGCAGACCTGTTGTGAAGGAAGAGTAGAGCAGACTGTTGTGAAGGAAGAACAGACTGTTGTGAAGGAAGGGCAGAGCAGACTGTTGTGAAGGAAGAGCAGAGCAGACTGTTGTGAAGGAAGAGCAGACTGTTGTGAAGGAAGGGCAGAGCAGACCTGTTGTGAAGGAAGAGCAGACCTGTTGTGAAGGAAGAGCAGACTGTTGTGAAGGAAGAGCAGAGCAGACCTGTTGTGAAGGAAGAGCAGACTGTTGTGAAGGAAGAGCAGACTGTTGTGAAGGAAGGGCAGAGCAGACTGTTGTGAAGGAAGAGCAGAGCAGACCTGTTGTGAAGGAAGGGCAGAGCAGACCTGTTGTGAAGGAAGAGCATAGCCGACCTGTTGTGAAGGAAGAGTAGAGCAGACTGTTGTGAAGGAAGAGCAGACTGTTGTGAAGGAAGGGCAGAGCAGACTGTTGTGAAGGAAGAGTAGAGCAGACTGTTGTGAAGAAGAGCAGACTGTTGTGAAGGAAGGGCAGAGCAGACTGTTGTGAAGGAAGAGCAGAGCAGACCTGTTGTGAAGGAAGGGCAGAACACACTGTTGTGAAGGAACTGCAGAGCAGACTGTTGTGAAGGAAGAGCAGAGCAGACTGTTGTGAAGGAAGAGCAGAGCAGACCTGTTGTGAAGGAAGGGCAGAACAGACTGCTGTGAAGGAACTGCAGAGCAGACTGTTGTGAAGGAAGAGCAGACTGTTGTGAAGGAAGAGCAGACTGTTGTGAAGGAAGAGCAAACTGTTGTGAAGGAAGAGTAGACTGTTGTGAAGGAAGAGCAGACCTGTTGTGAAGGAGAGCAAACTGTTGTGAAGGAAGAGCAGACTGTTGTGAAGGAAGAGCAGACTGTTGTGAAGGTAGAGCAGACTGTTGTGAAGGAAGGGCAGACTGTTGTGAAGGAAGAGCAAACTGTTGTGAAGGAAGAGCAGACTGGTGTGAAGGAAAAGCAGACTGTTGTGAAGGAAGAGCAAACTGTTGTGAAGGAAGAGCAGACTGTTGTGAAGGAAGAGCAGACTGTTGTGAAGGAGGAGCAGACTGTTGTGAAGGAAGGGCAGAGCAGACTGTTGTGAAGGAAGAGCAGAGCAGACTGTTGTGAAGGAAGAGCAGACTGTTGTGAAGGAAGGGCAGAGCAGACTGTTGTGAAGGAAGAGCAGATCAGACCTGTTGTGAAGGAAGGGCAGAACAGACTGTTGTGAAGGAAGTGCAGAGCAGACTGTTGTGAAGGAAGAGCAGACTGTTGTGAAGGAAGAGCAGACTGTTGTGAAGGAAGAGCAAACTGTTGTGAAGGAAGAGCAGACTGTTGTGAAGGAAGAGCAGACTGTTGTGAAGGAAGAGCAGACTGTTGTGAAGGAAGAGCAAACTGTTATGAAGGAAGTGCAGACTGTTGTGAAGGAAGAGCAAACTGTTGTGAAGGAAGGGCAGACTGTTGTGAAGGAAGAGCAAACTGTTGTGAAGGAAGAGCAGACTGTTGTGAAGGAAGAGCAGAGCAGACCTGTTGTGAAGGAAGTGCACTGTTGTGAAGGAAGAGCAGACTGTTGTGAAGGAAGGGCAGAGCAGACTGTTGTGAAGGAAGAGCAGAGCAGACCTGTTGTGAAGGAAGAGTAGAGCAGACTGTTGTGAAGGAAGAACAGACTGTTGTGAAGGAAGGGCAGAGCAGACTGTTGTGAAGGAAGAGCAGAGCAGACTGTTGTGAAGGAAGAGCAGACTGTTGTGAAGGAAGGGCAGAGCAGACCTGTTGTGAAGGAAGAGCAGACCTGTTGTGAAGGAAGAGCAGACTGTTGTGAAGGAAGAGCAGAGCAGACCTGTTGTGAAGGAAGAGCAGACTGTTGTGAAGGAAGAGCAGACTGTTGTGAAGGAAGGGCAGAGCAGACTGTTGTGAAGGAAGAGCAGAGCAGACCTGTTGTGAAGGAAGGGCAGAGCAGACCTGTTGTGAAGGAAGAGCATAGCCGACCTGTTGTGAAGGTAGAGTAGAGCAGACTGTTGTGAAGGAAGAGCAGACTGTTGTGAAGGAAGGGCAGAGCAGACTGTTGTGAAGGAAGAGTAGAGCAGACTGTTGTGAAGAAGAGCAGACTGTTGTGAAGGAAGGGCAGAGCAGACTGTTGTGAAGGAAGAGCAGAGCAGACCTGTTGTGAAGGAAGGGCAGAACACACTGTTGTGAAGGAACTGCAGAGCAGACTGTTGTGAAGGAAGAGCAGACTGTTGTGAAGGAAGAGCAAACTGTTGTGAAGGAAGAGCAGACTGTTGTGAAGGAAGAGCAGACTGTTGTGAAGGAAGAGCAGACTGTTGTGAAGGAAGAGCAAACTGTTGTGAAGGAAGAGCAGACTGTTGTGAATGAAGAGCAAACTGTTGTGAAGGAAGGGCAGACTGTTGTGAAGGAAGAGCAAACTGTTGTGAAGGAAGAGCAGACTGTTGTGAAGGAAGAGCAGAGCAGACCTGTTGTGAAGGAAGAGCACTGTTGTGAAGGAAGAGCAGACTGTTGTGAAGGAAGGGCAGAGCAGACTGTTGTGAAGGAAGAGCAGAGCAGACCTGTTGTGAAGGAAGAGTAGAGCAGACTGTTGTGAAGGAAGAGCAGACTGTTGTGAAGGAAGGGCAGAGCAGACTGTTGTGAAGGAAGAGCAGACTGTTGTGAAGGAAGGGCAGAGCAGACCTGTTGTGAAGGAAGAGCAGACCTGTTGTGAAGGAAGAGCAGACTGTTGTGAAGGAAGAGCAGAGCAGACCTGTTGTGAAGGAAGAGCAGACTGTTGTGAAGGAAGAGCAGACTGTTGTGAAGGAAGGGCAGAGCAGACCTGTTGTGAAGGAAGAGCATAGCCGACCTGTTGTGAAGGAAGAGTAGAGCAGACTGTTGTGAAGGAAGAGCAGACTGTTGTGAAGGAAGGGCAGAGCAGACTGTTGTGAAGGAAGAGTAGAGCAGACTGTTGTGAAGAAAAGCAGACTGTTGTGAAGGAAGGGCAGAGCAGACTGTTGTGAAGGAAGAGCAGAGCAGACCTGTTGTGAAGGAAGGGTAGAACACACTGTTGTGAAGGAACTGCAGAGCAGACTGTTGTGAAGGAAGAGCAGACTGTTGTGAAGGAAGAGCAAACTGTTGTGAAGGAAGGGCAGACTGTTGTGAAGGAAGAGCAAACTGTTGTGAAGGAAGAGCAGACTGTTGTGAAGGAAGAGCAGAGCAGACCTTTTGTGAAGGAAGAGCAAACTGTTGTGAAGGAAGAGCAGACTGTTGTGAAGGAAGAGCAAACTGTTGTGAAGGAAGAGCAGACTGTTGTGAAGGAAGAGCAGACTGTTGTGAAGGAAGGGCAGAGCAGACTGTTGTGAAGGAAGAGCAGAGCAGACTGTTGTGAAGGAAGAGCAGACTGTTGTGAAGGAAGGGCAGAGCAGACCTGTTGTGAAGGAAGAGCAGACCTGTTGTGAAGGAAGAGCAGACTGTTGTGAAGGAAGAGCAGAGCAGACCTGTTGTGAAGGAAGAGCAGACTGTTGTGAAGGAAGAGCAGACTGTTGTGAAGGAAGGGCAGAGCAGACTGTTGTGAAGGAAGAGCAGAGCAGACCTGTTGTAAAGAAAGGGCAGAGCAGACCTGTTGTGAAGGAAGAGCATAGCCGACCTGTTGTGAAGGAAGAGTAGAGCAGACTGTTGTGAAGGAAGAGCAGACTGTTGTGAAGGAAGGGCAGAGCAGACTGTTGTGTAGGAAGAGTAGAGCAGACTGTTGTGAAGAAGAGCAGACTGTTGTGAAGGAAGAGCAGAGCAGACTGTTGTGAAGGAAGAGCAGAGCAGACCTGTTGTGAAGGAAGGGCAGAACACACTGTTGTGAAGGAACTGCAGAGCAGACTGTTGTGAAGGAAGAGCAGACTGTTGTGAAGGAAGGGCAGACTGTTGTGAAGGAAGAGCAGACTGTTGTGAAGGAAGAGCAAACTGTTGTGAAGGAAGAGCAGACTGTTGTGAAGGAAGAGCAAACTGTTGTGAAGGAAGAGCAGACTGTTGTGAAGGAAGAGCAGACTGTTGTGAAGGAGAGCAAACTGTTGTGAAGGAAGAGCAGACTGTTGTGAAGGAAGAGCAGACTGTTGTGAAGGTAGAGCAGACTGTTGTGAAGGAAGGGCAGACTGTTGTGAAGGAAGAGCAAACTGTTGTGAAGGAAGAGCAGACTGTTGTGAAGGAAGAGCAGACTGTTGTGAAGGAAAAGCAGACTGTTGTGAAGGAAGAGCAAACTGTTGTGAAGGAAGGGCAGACTGTTGTGAAGGAAGAGCAAACTGTTGTGAAGGAGGAGCAGACTGTTGTGAAGGAAGGGCAGAGCAGACTGTTGTGAAGGAAGAGCAGAGCAGACTGTTAAGAAGGAAGGGCAGAGCAGACTGTTGTGGAGGAAGAGCAGAGCAGACTGTTGTGAAGGAAGTGCAGAGCAGACTGTTGTGAAGGAAGAGCAGACTGTTGTGAAGGAAGAGCAAACTGTTGTGAAGGAAGAGCCGACTGTTGTGAAGGAAGAGCAGACTGTTGTGAAGGAAGTGCAAACTGTTATGAAGGAAGAGCAGACTGTTGTGAAGGAAGAGCAGACTGTTGTGAAGGAAGAGCAAACTGTTGTGAAGGAAGGGCAGACTGTTGTGAAGGAAGAGCAAACTGTTGTGAAGGAAGAGCAGACTGTTGTGAAGGAAGAGCAAACTGTTGTGACGGAAGAGCAGACTGTTGTGAAAGAAGAGCAAACTGTTGTGAAGGAAGGGCAGACTGTTGTGAAGGAAGAGCAAACTGTTGCGAAGGAAGAGCAGACTGTTGTGAAGGATGAGCAGACTGTTGTGAAGGAAGAGCAGACTGTTGTGAAGGAGGAGCAGACTGTTGTGAAGGAAGAGCAGACTGTTGTGAAGGAAGAGCAGAGCAGACCCGTTGTGAAGGAAGAGCAGAGCAGACCTGTTGTGAAGGAAGAGCAGAGCAGACTGCTGTGAAGGAAGAGCAGACTGTTGTGAAGGAAGAGCAGACTGTTGTGAAGGAAGAGCAGACTGTTGTAAAGGAAGAGCAGACTGTTGTGAAGGAAGAGCAGAGCAGACCTGTTGTGAAGGAAGGGCAGACTGTTGTGAAGGAAGAGCAGAGCAGACTGTTGTGAAGGAAGGGCAGAGCAGACCTCTTGTGAAGGAAGAGCAGACTGCTGTGAAGGAAGAGCAGACTGTTGTGAAGGAAGGGCAGAGCAGACCTGCTGTAAAGGAAGAGCAGACTGCTGTGAAGGAAGAGCAGACTGTTGTGAAGGAAGAGCAGACTGTTGTGAAGGAAGAGCAGACTGTTGTGAAGGAAGAGCAGAGCAGACCTGTTGTGAAGTTGTCAAAGAAATGAGTTTGTGTTTATACAGGACCTGCCCCCCCACCAACCGTCAACCAATCATGTCAATGCGGAGCTATACTGAGCACTCCACATTGTTACAAAATTTGAGAGGCACACAGTAATGCTTGATTTAGCCTCCGTAATTTCATCACACCCTCCATACGAAGTCCCCGATCACATTTTCAGATCAAGCAAAAATTGTCTTTAACAGTGAAATGCTTACTTATGGGACTTTCCCACTCACTTCCGTCATCATGAAGTGCTTTGAGAGACTAGTCAAGGATCATATCACCTCCACCCTACCTGACGCCTTAGACCAACTCCAATTTGCTTACCGCCCCCAATAGGTCCACAGATGATGCAATCTCAACCACACTGCACACTGCCCTATCCCATCTGGACAAGAGGAATACCTATGTAAGAATGCTGTTCATCGATCACAGCTCAGCATTTAACACCATAGTACCTTCCAAACTTGTCATTAAGCTCGAGACCCCACCCTGTGCAACTGGGTCCAGGACTTTCTGACGGGCCACCCCCATGTGGTGAGGGTAAGAAACAACATCTCCACTATGCTGATCTTCAACACTGGGGTCCCACAAGGGTGCATGCTCAGCCCTTTCCTGTACTCCCTGTTCACCCATGACTGCGTGGCCATGCACGCCTCCAACTCAATCATGAAGTTTGCAGACGACACTACAGTGGTAGACTTGATTACCAACAACGACGAGACGGCCTACAGGGAGGAGGTGAGGCACTCGGAGTGCGGGGTCAGGAAAATAACCTCACACTCAACGTCAACAAAACAAAGGAGATGATCGTGGACTTCAGGAATCAGCAGAGGGAGCAGCCCCCTATCCACCTCGACGGGATAGTAGTGGAGAAGGTGGGAAGTTTTGAGTTCCTCTGCGTACACATCATGGACAAACTGAAATGGTCCACCTACACAGAGAGGTTGAAGAAATTTGGCTTGTCACCAAAAACACTCTCAAACTTTTACAGATGCACAATTGAGAGCATCCTGTCGGGCTGTATCACCACCTGGTACGGCAACTGCACGGCCAGCAACTGCAGGGTTCTCCAGAAGGTGGTGCGGTCTGCACAACGCATCACTGGGGGCAAACTACCTGACCTCCAGGACACCTACAGCACCCGATGTCACAGGAAGGCCAAAAAGATCATCAAGGACAACAACCACCCGAGCCACTGCCTGTTCACCCCTCTATCATCCAGACGGCGAGGTCAGTACAGGTGCATCAAAGCAGGGACCGAGAGACTCAAAAACAGCTTCTATCTCAAGGCCATCAGACTGTTAAACAGCCACCACTAACATTGAGTGGCTGCTGCCAACACACTGACTCAATCTCTAAACACTTTAATAATTAAAAAATGGATGTAATAAATGTATCACTAGCCACTTTAAACAATGACACTTCATATAATGTTTACATACCCTACATTACTCATCTCATATGTACAGTGCCTTGCGAAAGTATTCGGCCCTCTTGAACTTTGCGACCTTTTGCCACATTTCAGGCTTCAAACATAAAGATATAAAACTGTATTTTTTTTGTGAAGAATCAACAACAAGTGGGACACAATCATGAAGTGGAACGACATTAATTGGATATTTCAAACTTTTTTAACAAATCACAAACTGAAAAATTGGGCGTGCAAAATTATTCAGCCCCCTTTACTTTCAGTGCAGCAAACTCTCTCCAGAAGTTCAGTGAGGATCTCTGAATGATCCAATGTTGACCTAAATGACTAATGATGATAAATACAATCCACCTGTGTGTAATCAAGTCTCCGTATAAATGCACCTGCACAGTGATAGTCTCAGAGGTCCGTTAAAAGCGCAGAGAGCATCATGAAGAACAAGGAACACACCAGGCAGGTCCGAGATACTGTTGTGAAGAAGTTTAAAGCCGGATTTGGATACAAAAAGATTTCCCAAGCTTTAAACATCCCAAGGAGCATTGTGCAAGCGATAATATTGAAATGGAAGGAGTATCAGACCACTGCAAATCTACCAAGACCTGGCCGTCCCTCTAAACTTTCAGCTCATACAAGGAGAAGACTGATCAGAGATGCAGCCAAGAGGCCCATGATCACTCTGGATGAACTGCAGAGATCTACAGCTGAGGTGGGAGACTCTGTCCATAGGACAACAATCAGTCGTATATTGCACAAATCTGGCCTTTATGGAAGAGTGGCAAGAAGAAAGCCATTTCTTAAAGATATCCATAAAAAGTGTCGTTTAAAGTTTGCCACAAGCCACCTGGGAGACACACCAAACATGTGGAAGAAGGTGCTCTGGTCAGATGAAACCAAAATTGA
The DNA here is from genome assembly GCF_013265735.2 of Oncorhynchus mykiss. Taxonomy (NCBI): domain Eukaryota; kingdom Metazoa; phylum Chordata; class Actinopteri; order Salmoniformes; family Salmonidae; genus Oncorhynchus; species Oncorhynchus mykiss. Next base: position 81,941,148 of record NC_048572.1, read on the forward strand.
ACTTTTTGGCAACAATGCAAAACGTTATGTTTGGCGTAAAAGCAACACAGCTCAACACACCATCCCCACTGTCAAACATGGTGGTGGCAGCATCATGGTTTGGGCCTGCTTTTCTTCAGCAGGGACAGGGAAGATGGTTAAAATTGATGGGAAGATGGATGGAGCCAAATACAGGACCATTCTGGAAGAAAACCTGATGGAGTCTGCAAAAGACCTGAGACTGGGATGGAGATTTGTCTTCCAACAAGACAATGATCCAAAACATAAAGCAAAATCTACAATGGAATGGTTCAAAAATAAACATATCCAGGTGTTAGAATGGCCAAGTCAAAGTCCAGACCTGAATCCAATCGAGAATCTGTGGAAAGAACTGAAAACTGCTGTTCACAAATGCTCTCCATCCAACCTCACTGAGCTTGAGCTGTTTTGCAAGGAGGAATGGGAAAAAAATTCAGTCTCTCGATGTGCAAAACTGATAGAGACATACCCCAAGCGACTTACAGCTGTAATCGCAGCAAAAGGTGGCGCTACAAAGTATTAACTTAAGGGGGCTGAATAATTTTGCACGCCCAATTTTTCAGTTTTTGATTTGTTAAAAAAGTTTGAAATATCCAATAAATGTTGTTCCACTTCATGATTGTGTCCCACTTGTTGTTGATTCTTCACAAAAAATACAGTTTTATATCTTTATGTTTGAAGCCTGAAATGTGGCAAAAGGTCGCAAAGTTCAAGGGGGCCAAATACTTTCGCAAGGCACTGTATATCCTGAACTCTATACCATCTACTGCATCTTGCCTATGCTGTTCGGCCATCGCTCATCCATATATTTATTTGTACATATTCTTATTCATTCCTTTACACTTGTGTGTATAAGGTAGTTGTTGTGAAATTGATAGATTACTTGTTAGATATTACTGCACTGTCAGAACTGGAAGCACAAGCATTTCGCTACACTCGCATTAACATCTGCTAACCATGTGTATGTGACCAACAACATTTGATTTGATTTGATGAATAATGATAACTTGGCTATATACACGGGGTACCAGCACCCAGTCGATGTGCAGGGGTACAAGGCAATTGAGGTAGATATGTACATCTAGGTAGGTATTGCATGAATGGGCCTACTGTACTTACACATGCCAATGTATTGTATGATTTTACCTACTCATGCCAATGTCTTGTATGGATGAGTTTGCCTCCTACTCATTCCAGTGTATTGCATGTATAGTCAGTGTATTGCATGTATAGTCAGTGTATTGCATGTATAGTCAGTGTATTGCATGTATAGTCAGTGTATTGCATGTAGAGTCAGTGTATTGCATGTATAGTCAGTGTATTGCATGTATAGTCAGTGTATTGCATGTATAGTCAGTGTATTGCATGTATAGTCAGTGTATTGCATGTAGAGTCAGTGTATTGCATGTATAGTCAGTGTATTGCATGTATAGTCAGTGTATTGCATGTAGAGTCAGTGTATTGCATGTATAGTCAGTGTATTGCATGTATAGTCAGTGTATTGCATGTAGAGTCAGTGTATTGCATGTATAGTCAGTGTATTGCATGTATAGTCAGTGTATTGCATGTATAGTCAGTGTATTGCATGTAGAGTCAGTGTATTGCATGTATAGTCAGTGTATTGCATGTATAGTCAGTGTATTGCATGTAGAGTCAGTGTATTGCATGTATAGTCAGTGTATTGCATGTATAGTCAGTGTATTGCATGTATAGTCAGTGTATTGCATGTAGAGTCTGTGTATTGCATGTAGAGTCAGTGTATTGCATGTAGAGTCAGTGTATTGCATGTAGAGTCAGTGTATTGCATGTAGAGTCAGTGTATTGCATGTAGAGTCTGTGTATTGCATGTATAGTCAGTGTATTGCATGTATGTGATGTAGAAAATAAACCAACAGAGGGCAGTATTGTTCGTTAAAGCTCCCACCTAGGGACGCTCATTGGTGCTCACTGAAACCACCTCTATTTCTCTCTGTATTTCTCTCCTTCTACCCCTCTCTATCTTCCTCTGTCTCTCTTTCCCTCCACCTCTCTCTCCTGCTGTCTCTCTCTCTCCCTCTACATCTCCCTCAGTCTCTCTCTCCCTCCACCTCTATCTCTCCCTCTACCCCTCTCTATCTTCCTCTGTCTCTCTCTCCCTCCACCTCTATCTCTCCCTCTACCCCTCTCTATATTTCTCTGTCTCTCTCCCTCCACCTCTATCTCTCCCTCTACCCCTCTCTGTCTCTCTCTCCTATCTCTCCCTCTACCCCTCTCTGTCTCTCCCTCTACTGTCTCTCTCTCCCTCAGTCAATCTCTCTCCCTGCACCCCTATCTCTCCCTCTACCCCACTCTATCTTCCTCTGTCTCTCTCTCCCTCCACCTCTCTCTCCCTATACCCTTCTCTATCTTTCTCTGTCTCTCTCTCCCTCCACCTCTATCTCTCCCTCTACCCCTCTCTATCTTCCTCTGTCTCTCTCTCCTCAGTCTCTCTCTCCCTCCACCTCTATCTCTCCCTCTACCCCTCTCTATCTTCCTCTGTCTCTCTCTCCCTCAGTCTCTCTCTCCCTCCACCTCTATCTCTCCCTCTACCCCTCTCTATCTCTCTCTGTCTTTCTCTCCCTCCGTCGTTGTCTCTCTGTGTCTATCCCTCTTTATCTTCCTCTCTCTCTCCCTTCACCTGTCTTTCTGTCTCTACTCCTCTCTATCTTCCTCTATGTCTTCCTCTCTCTCCCTTCACCTGTCTTTCTGTCTCTACTCCTCTCTATCTTCCTCTATGTCTTCCTCTGTCTCTCTCTCCCTTCACCTGTCTTTCTGTCTCTCCATCCATCTCTCTCTCTCCCTCTGTCTCTCTTTCTCCCTCCATCTCTCTTTCTCCCTCTGTCTCTCTCTCTTTCCCTCCGTCTCTATCTCAATTCAATTCAATTCAATTCAAGGGGCTTTATTGGCATGGGAAACATGTGTTAACATTGCCAAAGCAAGTGAGATAGATAATATATAAAGTGAATATATAAAGTGAAATAAAAAATAAAAATTAACAGTAAACATTACACATACAGAAGTTTCAAAACAATAAAGACATTACAAATGTCATATTATATATATACAGTGTTTTAACAATGTACAAATGGTTAAAGGACACAAGATAAAATAAATAAGCATAAATATGGGTTGTATTTACAATGGTGTTTGTTATTCACTGGTTGCCCTTTTCTCGTGGCAACAGGTCACAAATCTTGCTGCTGTGATGGCACACTGTGGAATTTCACCCAGTAGATATGGGAGTTTATCGAAATTGGATTTGTTTTCAAATTCTTTGTGGATCTGTGTAATCTGAGGGAAATATGTGTCTCTAATATGGTCATACATTGGGCAGGAGGTTAGGAAGTGCAGCTTCTCTCTCCCTGTCTCTCTCTCTCTCCTTCCATCTCTATCTCTCCCTCTACCCCTCTCTATCTTCCTGTCTTTTTCTCACTCTGTCTCTCTCTCTCCATCCCTCCCTCTGTCTCTCTCTCTTTCCCTCCATCTCTCTCTCCCTCTGTCTCTCTCCCTCCCTCTGTCTTTCTCTCCCTTTTTTTCTCTCCCTCTACCCCCTCTATCTTCCTGTTTTTCTCTCCCTTCATCTGTCTCTCTCTCTCCCTCTGTCTCTTTCTCTCCCTCTACCCCTCTCTATCTTCCTTTATGTCTTCCTCCGTCTCTCTCCCTCCATCTCTATCTCAATCTCTCCCTCTCTATCTTCCTTCATCTCTCTCTCTCCCTCCCTTCATCTCTCACCATCTCTCCCTCTGTCTCTCTCTCTCTCCCTCCATCTCTCTCTCCCTCTGTCTCTCTCTCTCCGTCTCTCTCCCTCCCTGTCTTTCTCTGCCTTTGTTTCTCTCCCTCTACCCCCTCTATCTTCCCCTGTCTTTCTCTCCCTTCATCTGTCTCTCTCTCCCTTCACCTCTCTCTCTCCCCCTTTGTCTCTCTCTCTCCCTTTGTCTTTCTCTCTCTCTCTCCCTTCATCTCCCTCTCTCTCCCTTAATCTCTCTCTCTCCCTTCACCTCTCTCTCTCCCCCTTTGTCTTTCTCTCTCTCTCTCCCTTCATCTCCCTCTCTCTCCCTTCATCTCTCTCTCTCCCTTCACCTCTCTCTCTCCCCCTTTGTCTTTCTCTCTCTCCCTTTGTCTCTATCTTTCCCTCTCTCTCTCTCTCTCTCTCTCTCTCCCTTTGTCTCTCTCTCCCTTTTTCTTTCCCTCTGTCTCTCTGAACTGAACAGGATAATCAAACATGTTCCTGTGACACAACATTTCTGATGAAATGTGGGAGGATTCAGTTCTCAGTATGTGGGAGGTTTCAGCTCTCAGTATGTGGGAGGATTCAGTTCTCAGTATGTGGGAGGATTCAGTTCTCAGTATGTGGGAGGATTCAGTTCTCAGTATGTGGGAGGATTCAGTTCTCAGTATGTGGGAGGATTCAGCTCTCAGTATGTGGGAGGATTCACTTCTCAGTATGTGGGAGGATTCACTTCTCAGTATGTGGGAGGATTCACTTCTCAGTATGTGGAGGTCTGGCATTTTTGGAAAAAAAACGTTTCTGTGAAAAGCAAAATAAATTAGTACAGATGGAAAAGCTTCCATTGCCACTGAAAGGTGACTTCTTAGTAGTGTGGCTCAGCACAGATTTTTTTAAATGTTAAATCTGCCATTTCCATGTGTTTGAGGCAAACACTTGCAACCCACGTCTTGCTATTAGAAGCAGTAATCCAAAATGTAAGCTGTTTTTAAGAATGTAAACTGTACTGATTATAGTTCCTTTTTAGTAATGTTATAACCTCATCCCTGTTAGGTCTACATGTCATATTTTACTACGCAGCACTACATTACGCGGTGAAAAGCACATAGGTCTATGAGGCAGGTATCACTGACGGCAAACAGACAATGATTAACTGGTAGAGAGGCACGGCGCAACAAAGGACTTTCATGTAAGAGAATAACTGATGGTGTGCACAAGGGTGCAGTTCCCCATGTCGCCTCCTGCAATCATAGAGCACACTTATCCGTTTGCGGAGTAAAAAGATGTGATTTGGAGAAGCCTAGTCTAGGCTTTGGGTACGTTCTGTGGTGATTCTGTAGAGAGAGGCAGCGAGAAGAAGAGAGAGGAATTCACTCTTTAATGAGTGTACGGCTGTGCACGCAGCCAGAGAAAAGAGACTGAGAACGAAGGGAAGGAAGTCAGAAAAAAGTGGGGATAGATTTGAAGCACAAAACAAGTAAAAGCCAAGGAGGGACACGGACCGGAGACGAAACAAACCGCTGCAATTGACAATCAACCAAAAGATTGCTAATTATCTCCGTTATTGACGCGTAAACTAGGCTATTTCTAGGGGAATTGATGGTGTCTCCACAGAGCAGAAGTCTAACGGACCTTGCCGAGGGGAGGAATTCGAATGCACTCGGCTGAATCATGCTGATGTTGTTGTGGATAATAACTTTGGGTATCAGTTTTAACAAAGGTGAGGAAAACTGAAACCCGGTGATATGGTCATCTGCGTGGATGTTTATACATTCTGGTTATATGCAGTGGGAGCAAAATAGTAAAAGTTTGTATGTATCAATACCTCATCAGTCTTTCCGTATCCTACCTCTGTCCACTGAATACTACGTGTGTATCACATTCCACGTTTTAGACTGTAGGTTTTAAGTTTTTCACGAGTTTGTGCAGAATGAATACCGGAATAGGATTATTGAGCTGAAGGTTTTGATGGGAACGGAGGCATTATTCGTGGTCTCCCGGAAAACATGTTGACAGAAACGGATAATTAAAATGCAGACTATATAGCCTAGTGACATTTGGTTCATATTTCCACACTTAAAACGATTGTTCGTGCAGCCCCTATCAGGCGCTCAGAGAGAGAAAGAGAACCGAGACAAGACAGCAGCTGCATGTAGGTTATTGGTCTGATATGACCTTTGTATTGCATTAACCGAAATCATTCACACAACTAACGTCTAGTTTATAACACTAGGCTATAGCCCTTTATCACGGGAGAAATATGATAGTCCTACACGCATAATATAATTTACTCACTGCGCATGTTGTGCCAGAGAGAGAGAAACATTGATGAGGGAATGGCTGAATGAACAGAACAAGAGAAAACAGGGAAACTCCAGCTCGACTAGAACATAACAGTCACCAACCAGATCAATATCAACAACCAAGACAACTATGTATCTCTCTAGTGCAGGGGTGTCACTCATTGCAGGGTGCAGAACTGAAAATTGGTTATATTTCTTGCCGTCAAAATGAGCAAGCAAATGTCCTCTATCCATCGTTTTTGGAATTTTCGATGGTTCTGACTATCTCTTTCATTTCGGTGATTATTAGCGAGCTGGACACAGTCAATAAACTGTGTAAATGTAGGTCCATTATAATTTATACACATTTTAAAGTGGGTTATATTGAGTTGCATGTAGGTAGTATCGTGCTGATCGTGTGCCAGTGGCGTGATTATTTAGCACAGCTCTCAGACAGAGAACCGAGGGGAGGTGCACTCGCTTGTCTAAAGAAGGTACGCGGAATGTAGGCAAATAGCCTATTTTACCATCACATATAAGGTAAACATGTAAAAACTGATAGCTATTATGATTTTACCGCGGCACATGGATTGATTGATCATCTCTGTCCACTTTGTCCAACACTATTTCGTGTCTAACGAAACGTTATGGCACGCGATAGCTGCTCCAAATAAGGCTTTGATTAATAGTTGTGCGTGAGGATCGGTTCCGTTAGCGGAAGAAAGGGGACCTGTTTGATTATGGACAATTGTTCTCTCGTGCCTGTGCTGTTGGTTTTCACGTGGAGCAGCTACGCGCGCTGCTCATCACCGGTTGCTGAGGAGATCTCACTCCTGTGTGCTGGAGCACACGGCATACCTGGCTCTGCACCTGAGAGTCCTGGCGCCAGTCATGTTCTGTGCTGAGACAACAGCAGTATAATACATCTATTACATCAGCCATTCATACAGCTTCATTCAGTTATGACGCCATTACCAATAGCCATACCCATCACATACACTGTTGACAAACCTCCTTATAAGACAGAGTAGGCTTCTTTTTTTTACCGTTTTACAGCTCTGCTACCATAAGAGGAAGGGAACATAGGCTTGACAGAGAAAGAGAGAGGAAGAACTAGACACAGAAAAGAGGCCGATTCTTGGCAGAGAAAGAGAGAGGAAGAACTAGACACAGAAAAGAGGCCGATTCTTGGCAGAGAAAGAGAGAGGAAGAACTAGACATGTCCTGCAGCTTTGGTCACTGCCGTGTTTGCTTCTATCTCAAATTGAAGTAATTCATGATCACCAGAAGTAGTATGGTGAATTCAATCCCTAATGTCAAATGGCCACTGTCGCATGCCAAATGGCACCCTATTCCCTAACATAATGCACTACATTTGACCAGAGCCCTATAGTTCTTCTGTGCACCTGCATAACTATTATCTTTGTGACAGGAAGCAGTCGTTAGTAAAGCACTCCATTAACAACAATTCAATTTATGAAAACCCTTGATATGATACATAATGTTTTTCAGAACAACAGTCTAGAAATGTCCACTGGCCACGTTCCAAACGGGACTCCCGAGTGGCGCAGCGGTCTAAGGTACTGCATCTCAGTGCTAGAGGCACTCTGGATCGATTCCAGGCTGTTTCACAACCGGCCTTGATTGTGAGTCCCATAGGGTGGCGTACAATTGGCCCAGCGTCGTCCAGGTTTGGCCGGCGTAGGCTGTCATTGTCAAATAAGAATTTGTTCTTAACTGACTTTCGGGGCGGCAGGTAGCCTAGTGGTTAGAGCGTTGGGCCAATAACCGTAAGGTTACTAGTTTGAATCCCCGAGGTGACAAGGTAAAAATCTGTTGTTCTGCTCCCCAAAAACGCAATTAACCCACTGTTCCTAGGCTGTCATTGTAAATAAGAATTTGCTCTTAACTGACTTGCCTAATTGAATAAAGGTTAAAAAATATATATTTGAGGGATATGTTGTTGAGAGCCAATGTGGGAGTGAAAAGTGAGGATGTTTGCGTATTTGACGGTGCCTGTTGGGGAATTACAAGTGACACACATCAATCTCCCCCATTCTGCCATGCTGAATTAGAGATACTTTGAGAGGGAAAGGGGGCAGAGAGACATGGCCCTGACATGGAGAGAGGTTTGAAGCTGAAGAGAGGGAGATAATAATTAAAAATGGCATTGGGAACCCACTATTATAGATTGACTAGTAATTTAGGTGACTAGAGAACGACATAAGCTTCAGGGCAGGAGGTGTCCAAATCCAGACAGAGCATGTGATGGCTTAAAAAAAATGTCTAGCCATTCAAATAAGTCATCTTATATAATCTAATCAAATCTAATATTACACCTCTTGATATGGATGACATGGATGCATGAATGAGTATTAGACCCAGACCCTAGCCTTAAAGTGGCTTTTGGTTTTGTCCCCAAATTATACTCTTTTGACACCCCTTGTTGGCCCTGGTGAAAAGTGTGCACTAGATAGGGAATAGGGTGCCATTTGGGATGCATCCTTTCTTTTGTGGTGTGTGTTTGATAGAGGTTGGAGAGATCAGCCACTTCTTTTTAGGAGAGAGAGAGGGAGAATCAACTTACCCAGTCTCTTCTCTCCTGTTGAGGGAATTCTTTCAAAGAGATTCAGACATCAAAACCAATCAGCATTGGAGGGTATATGTCAACAAAAAGGACTAAAGAGCAAGTATGACACGTGATGAGAAGGATGTTGAGGTAGTTTCTAAATCTCTCTATCTTCCCTTCGCTCTGTCTCTCTCCCCCCTCTATCTCTTTGTTGTCTGTGAGAAAAACAATTCAATGACGCTCACCTGGCGTTTTTTGACACTTGAAATCCATTCAAAGATTCCTCTAAAAGGAATCTTCACTAATGTACGACTCCATATTGATAAATGACAACATAAAATATCAATTATGTGTTTACATCTACAATTCCAGCCTATGTATATTTGTCTATGGTGGTGTTTGTCTGTTCAGGGCAGGCTTTGTGATAGGTCTTTCATGGCACATCGACAGTCCACCAATTACACCGGCCACCAAATGGCACCTTTTCCCTTTATAAGGCACTACTTTTGAACAGAGCACTATGAGCCCAGTGCACCATATTAGGGAATAGAGTGCCATTTGAGCCACTTCTTTCCATCACACAAAATAACCAGTCCAGATTGAGGCAATTGTGATATATTATGACATATGATATGATATGATATATTATGATATATATGATATGATATGATATATAATGATATATATGATATGATATATAATGATATATATGATATGATATGATATATAATGATATATATGATATGATATGATATATAATGATATATATGATATGATATGATATATAATGATATATATGATATGATATGATATATAATGATATATATGATATGATATGATATATAATGATATATATGATATGATATGATATATAATGATATATATGATATGATATGATATATAATGATATATATGATATGATATGATATATAATGATATATATGATATGATATGATATATAATGATATATATGATATGATATGATATATTATGATATATATGATATGATATGATATATTATGATATATATGATATGATATGATATATTATGATATATATGATATGATATGATATATTATGATATATATGATATGATATGATATATTATGATATATATGATATGATATGATATATTATGACATATGATATGATATGATATATTATGATATATATGATATTATATGATATATTATGATATATATGATATGATATGATATATTATGATATATATGATATGATATGATATATTATGATATATATGATATTATATGATATATTATGATATATATGATATGATATGATATATTATGATATATATGATATGATATGCTATATTATGATATATATGATATGATATGCTATATTATGATATATATGATATGATATGATATATTATGATATATATGATATGATATGATATATTATGGTGTTCTCCACTTTTTTTGGTGGGGCTGTTCGTACAATTCGTAGTTCATCGGTGATTGATCAACAGTACTGTTCTTAGTAGGAGTGGTAACAAAGGACGGGATTCTTCAATGAAGTGATTGTTGTCATTCAATGACATTAGTTACAGTTACACATTTCCCTGATTTATCTTAGATTGATTTGGACTATTTTATGAAAGAAACGTCCCTTTTTCAGGCACCTGTCTTTCGAAGATAATTAGTAAAAATCTAAATAACTTCACAGATCTTCAATGTAAAGGGTTCAAACACTATTTCCCATGCTTGTTCAATGAACCATAAACAATTAATGAACATTGTTCGTACTGTGAGACGCCTAAGACAGAGCTACAGGGAGACATGGCGGACAGCTGATTGTCCTCGCAGTGGCAGACCATGTGTAACAACACATACACAGGATCGGTACATCCGAACATCACACCTGCTGGACAGGTACAGGATGGCAACAACAACTTCCCGAGTTACACCAGGAACGCACAATCCCTCCATCAGTGCTCATGTAACCGTTCAGCTTCTGTCCCTCTCCTAACCCCTAACTGGGCTCAAACCAGGGGCCCTCTGCACACATTTATAACAGCCAGCCTCGAAGCATTGTTACCCATCGCTCCACAAAAACCGTGGCCCTTGCAGAGCAAGGGGAACAACTACTTCAAGGTCTCAGAGCGAGTGACGTCACCAATTGAAATGCTATTAGCGTGCAGCCCGCTAACTAGCTAGCCATTCCACATCGGTTACACTCACCACCCTTTTGACCTCCTCCTTTTCCGCAGCAAACAGTGATTCGGGTCACGGCACCAATGTAACAGTTTAGCTTCCGTCGCCCTACCTGGGCTCGAACCAGGGACCCCTCTGCACACATCAACAACTGCCTCCCACAAAGCATCGTTACCCATCGCTCCTAAAAAGCCGCGGCCCTTGCAGAGCAAAAGGAACAACTATTTCAAGGTCTCAGAGCGAGTGATGTCACCGATTAAAGCTCATCCTGACTTAATACTTAATTCAGCAGGTGGCCACACCAGATACTGACTGTTACTTTTGATTTTGACCCCCCCTTTGTTCAGAGACACATTATTCCATTTCTGTTTGTCAGATGTCTGTGGAACTTGTTCAGTTTATGTCTCAGTTGTTAAATCTTGTTATATGTTCATACAAATATTTACACATGTTAAGTTTGTTGAAAATATACGCAGTTGACAGTGAGAGGACGTGTCTTTTTTCCTGAGTTTATATGCTGGCTATGTTGTTACCAAGAGGGAAAACAGTCATATTAACCCTTTTCTTTTTTTTCAAGCAAATGTATTTTAAGGGAGTATGTGAGCCACAGACATTTGCTTGAGCTAGCCAAGTTCTGCTAGGAGCAAACAGAACCTAGTATGTGGGCACCTTTACAAACATTCATGCATACATTTGAAGTATGGGAGATCCCGGTAATCAGGGTAGCGGAGTGGGGTAGAGGAGTAAGGTAGCGGAGTGGGGTAGAGGAGTAAGGTAGTGGAGTGGGGTAGAGGAGTAAGGTAGAAGAGTAAGGTAGTGGGTAGAGGAGTGAGGTAGTGGAGTAGGGTAGAGGAGTAAGGTAGAAGAGTAAGGTAGTGGGTAGAGGAGTGAGGTAGTGGAGTGGGGTAGAGGAGTAAGGTAGTGGAGTGGGGTAGAGGAGTAAGGTAGAAGAGTAAGGTAGTGGGTAGAGGAGTGAGGTAGTGGAGTGGGGTAGAGGAGTAAGGTAGTGGAGTGGGGTAGAGGAGTAAGGTAGAAGAGTAAGGTAGCAGAGTGGGGTAGAGGAGTAAGGTAGTGGAGTGGGGTAGAGGAGTAAGGTAGCGGAGTAAGGTAGCGGAGTAAGGTAGCGGAGTGGGGTAGAGGAGTAAGGTAGCGGAGTAAGGTAGCAGAGTGGGGTAGCGGAGTGGGGTAGAGGAGTAAGGTATTGGAGTGGGGTAGAGGAGTAAGGTAGTGGAGTGGGGTAGAGGAGTATGGTAGTGGAGTGTGGTAGAGGAGTAAGGTAGCGGAGTGGGGTAGAGGAGTAAGGTAGAGGAGTAAGGTAGCGGAGTGGGGTAGAGGAGTAAGGTAGCAGAGTGGGGTAGAGGAGTAAGGTAGCGGAGTAAGGTAGCAGAGTGGGGTAGCGGAGTGGGGTAGAGGAGTAAGGTATTGGAGTGGGGTAGAGGAGTAAGGTAGTGGAGTGGGGTAGAGGAGTAAGGTAGTGGAGTGTGGTAGAGGAGTAAGGTAGCGGAGTGGGGTAGAGGAGTAAGGTAGAATAGTAAGGAAGCAGAGTGGGGTAGAGGAGTAAGGTAGCAGAGTGGGGTAGCGGAGTGGGGTAGAGGAGTAAGGTAGCAGAGTGGGGTAGCGGAGTGGGGTAGCGGAATAGCGGGGAGTCGGTGTAGGGTAGAGGAGTAAGGTAGAGGAGTAAGGTAGCGGAGTGGGGTAGAGAAGTGGGGTAGTGGAGCAAGGTAGATGAGTAAGGTAGTGGAGTGGGGTAGAGGAGTAAGGTAGAGGAGTAAGGTAGCGGAGTGGGGTAGAGGAGTAAGGTAGCGGAGTGGGGTAGAGGAGTAAGGTATCTTAGTGGGGTAGAGGAGTAAGGTAGAGGAGTAAGGTAGCGGAGTGGGGTAGAGGAGTAAGGTAGCGGAGTGGGGTAGAGGAGTAAGGTATCTTAGTGGGGTAGAGGAGTAAGGTAGTGGAGTGGGGTAGAGGAGTAAGGTAGCAGAGTGGGGTAGAGGAGTAAGGTAGTGGAGTGGGGTAGAGGAGTAAGGTAGCAGAGTGGGGTAGCGGAGTGGGGTAGCGGAATAGCGGGGAAGCGGAGTAGGGTAGAGGAGTAAGGTAGCGGAGTGGGGTAGAGGAGTAAGGTAGTGGAGTGGGGTAGAGGAGTAAGGTAGAGGAGTAAGGTAGCAGAGTGGGGTAGAGGAGTAAGGTAGCGGAGTGGGGTAGAGGAGTGGGGTAGAGGAGTAAGGTAGAGGAGTAAGGTAGCAGAGTGGGGTAGAGGAGTAAGGTAGAAGAGTAAGGAAGTGGAGTGGGGTAGAGGAGTAGGGTAGTGGAGTGGGGTAGAGGAGTAAGGTAGAGGAGTAAGGTAGCGGAGTGGGGTAGAGGAGTAAGGTAGCGGAGTGGGATAGAGGAGTAAGGTATCTTAGTGGGGTAGAGGAGTAAGGTAGTGGAGTGGGGTAGAGGAGTAAGGTAGCAGAGAGGGGTAGAGGAGTAAGGTAGCGGAGTGGGGTAGAGGAGTAAGGTAGAGGAGTAAGGTAGCAGAGTGGGGTAGAGGAGTAAGGTAGTGGAGTGGGGTAGAGGGGTAAGGTAGTGGGGTAAATCAAATCAAATCAAATCAAATCAAATTTTATTTGTCACATACACATGGTTAGCAGATGTTAATGCGAGTGTAGCGAAATGCTTGTGCTTCTAGTTCCGACAATGCAGTAATAACAAGTAATCTAACTAACAATTCCAAAACTACTGTCTTGTACACAGTGTAAGGGGATAAAGAATATGTACATAAGGATATATGAATGAGTGATGGTACAGAGCAGCATAGGCAAGATACAGTAGATGGTATCGGGTACAGTATGTACAAATGAGATGAGTATGTAAACAAAGTGGCATAGTATAGTATAAAGTGGCTAGTGATACATGTATTACATAAGGATACCGTCGATGATATAGAGTACAGTATATACGTATGCATATGAGATGAATAATGTAGGGTAAGTAACATTTATACATTTATATAAGGTAGCATTGTTTAAAGTGGCTAGTGATATATTTACATCATTTCCCATTTCCCATCAATTCCCATTATTAAAGTGGCTGGAGTTGAGTCAGTGTCAGTGTGTTGGCAGCAGCCACTCAGTGTTAGTGGTGGCTGTTTAACAGTCTGATGGCCTTGAGATAGAAGCTGTTTTTCAGTCTCTCGGGGTAGGGTAGAGGAGTGGGGTAGAGGAGTAAGGTAGCGGAGTGGGGTAGAGGAGTAAGGTATCTTAGTGGGGTAGAGGAGTAAGGTAGTGGAGTGGGGTAGAGGAGTGGGGTAGAGGAGTAGGGTAGAGGAGTAGGGTAGTGGAGTGGGGTAGAGGAGTAGGGTAGCGGAGTGGGATAGAGGAGTAGGGTAGCGGAGTGGGATAGAGGAGTAAGGTAGTGGAGTGGGGTAGAGGAGTAGGGTAGAGGAGTAAGGTAGCGGAGTGGGGTAGAGGAGTAGGGTAGAGGAGTAGGGTAGCGGAGTGGGGTAGAGGAGTAGGGTAGCGGAGTGGGATAGAGGAGTAAGGTAGTGGAGTGGGGTAGAGGAGTAGGGTAGAGGAGTAAGGTAGCGGAGTGGGGTAGAGGAGTAGGGTAGAGGAGTAGGGTAGCGGAGTGGGGTAGAGGAGTAGGGTAGCGGAGTGGGGTAGAGGAGTAAGGTAGTGGAGTGGGGTAAAGGAGTAAGGTAGCAGAGTGGGGTAGCAGAGTGGGGTAGAGGAGTAAGGTAGAAGAGTAAGGTAGTGGAGTGGGGTAGAGGAGTAGGGTAGCGGAGTGGGGTAGAGAAGTGGGGTAGTGGAGTAAGGTAGATGAGTAAGGTAGTGGAGTGGGGTAGAGGAGTAAGGTAGAGGAGTAAGGTAGCGGAGTGGGGTAGAGGAGTAAGGTAGCGGAGTGGGGTAGAGGAGTAAGGTATCTTAGTGGGGTAGAGGAGTAAGGTAGTGGAGTGGGGTAGAGGAGTAAGGTAGCAGAGTGGGGTAGCGGAGTGGGGTAGCGGAATAGCGGGGAAGCGGAGTAGGGTAGAGGAGTAAGGTAGAGGAGTAAGGTAGCGGAGTGGGGTAGAGGAGTAAGGTAGTGGAGTGGGGTAGAGGAGTAAGGTAGAGGAGTAAGGTAGCAGAGTGGGGTAGAGGAGTAAGGTAGCGGAGTGGGGTAGAGGAGTGGGGTAGAGGAGTAAGGTAGAAGAGTAAGGAAGTGGAGTGGGGTAGAGGAGTAGGGTAGTGGAGTGGGGTAGAGGAGTAAGGTAGAGGAGTAAGGTAGCGGAGTGGGGTAGAGGAGTAAGGTAGCGGAGTGGGATAGAGGAGTAAGGTATCTTAGTGGGGTAGAGGAGTAAGGTAGTGGAGTGGGGTAGAGGAGTAAGGTAGCAGAGAGGGGTAGAGGAGTAAGGTAGCGGAGTGGGGTAGAGGAGTAAGGTAGAGGAGTAAGGTAGCAGAGTGGGGTAGAGGAGTAAGGTAGTGGAGTGGGGTAGAGGGGTAAGGTAGCGGAGTGGGGTAGAGGAGTAAGGTATCTTAGTGGGGTAGAGGAGTAAGGTAGTGGAGTGGGGTAGAGGAGTGGGGTAGAGGAGTAGGGTAGAGGAGTAGGGTAGTGGAGTGGGGTAGAGGAGTAGGGTAGCGGAGTGGGATAGAGGAGTAGGGTAGCGGAGTGGGATAGAGGAGTAAGGTAGTGGAGTGGGGTAGAGGAGTAGGGTAGAGGAGTAAGGTAGCGGAGTGGGGTAGAGGAGTAGGGTAGAGGAGTAGGGTAGCGGAGTGGGGTAGAGGAGTAGGGTAGCGGAGTGGGATAGAGGAGTAAGGTAGTGGAGTGGGGTAGAGGAGTAGGGTAGAGGAGTAAGGTAGCAGAGTGGGGTAGAGGAGTAGGGTAGAGGAGTAGGGTAGCGGAGTGGGGTAGAGGAGTAGGGTAGCGGAGTGGGGTAGAGGAGTAAGGTAGTGGAGTGGGGTAAAGGAGTAAGGTAGCAGAGTGGGGTAGCAGAGTGGGGTAGAGGAGTAAGGTAGAAGAGTAAGGTAGTGGAGTGGGGTAGAGGAGTAGGGTAGCGGAGTGGGGTAGAGGAGTAAGGTAGTGGAGTGGGGTAGAGGAGTAAGGTAGCGGAGTGGGGTAGAGGAGTAGGGTAGAGGAGTAAGGTAGAGGAGTAAGGTAGTGGAGTGGGGTAGAGGAGTATGGTAGCGGAGTGGGGTAGAGGAGTAAGGTATCTTAGTGGGGTAGAGGAGTAAGGTAGTGGAGTGGGGTAGAGGAGTAAGGTAGTGGAGTAAGGTAGTGGAGTGGGGTAGAGGAGTAAGGTAGAGGAGTAAGGTAGCGGAGTGGGGTAGAGGAGTAAGGTAGTGGAGTAAGGTAGTGGAGTGGGGTAGAGGAGTAAGGTAGAGGAGTAAGGTAGCAGAGTGGGGTAGAGGAGTAAGGTAGCGGAGTGGGGTAGAGGAGTGGGGTAGAGGAGTAAGGTAGAGGAGTAAGGTAGCAGAGTGGGGTAGAGGAGTAAGGTAGAAGAGTAAGGTAGTGGAGTGGGGTAGAGGAGTAGGGTAGTGGAGTGGGGTAGAGGAGTAAGGTAGAGGAGTAAGGTAGCGGAGTGGGGTAGAGGAGTAAGGTAGCGGAGTGGGATAGAGGAGTAAGGTATCTTAGTGGGGTAGAGGAGTAAGGTAGTGGAGTGGGGTAGAGGAGTAAGGTAGCAGAGAGGGGTAGAGGAGTAAGGTAGCGGAGTGGGGTAGAGGAGTAAGGTAGAGGAGTAAGGTAGCAGAGTGGGGTAGAGGAGTAAGGTAGTGGAGTGGGGTAGAGGAGTAAGGTAGCGGAGTGGGGTAGAGGAGTAAGGTATCTTAGTGGGGTAGAGGAGAAAGGTAGTGGAGTGGGGTAGAGGAGTAGGGTAGAGGAGTAGGGTTGTGGAGTGGGGTAGAGGAGTGGGGTAGAGGAGTGGGGAAGAGGAGTAAGGTAGTGGAGTGGGGTAGAGGAGTAGGGTAGAGGAGTAGGGTAGCGGAGTGGGGTAGAGGAGTAGGTTAGCGGAGTGGAATAGAGGAGTAAGGTAGTGGAGTGGGGTAGAGGAGTAGGGTAGAGGAGTAAGGTAGTGGAGTGGGGTAGAGGAGTAGGGTAGAGGAGTAGGGTAGCGGAGTGGGGTAGAGGAGTAGGGTAGCGGAGTGGGGTAGAGGAGTAAGGTAGTGGAGTGGGGTAGAGGAGTAAGGTAGCAGAGTGGGGTAGCAGAGTGGGGTAGAGGAGTAAGGTAGAAGAGTAAGGTAGTGGAGTGGGGTAGAGGAGTAGGGTAGCGGAGTGGGGTAGAGGTGTAAGGTAGTGGAGTGGGGTAGAGGAGTAAGGTAGCGGAGTGGGGTAGAGGAGTGGGGTAGAGGAGTAAGGTAGAGGAGTAAGGTAGCAGAGTGGGGTAGCAGAGTGGGGTAGAGGAGTAAGGTAGAAGAGTAAGGTAGTGGAGTTGGGTAGAGGAGTAGGGTAGTGGAGTGGGGTAGAGGAGTAAGGTAGAGGAGTAAGGTAGAGGAGTAAGGTAGCGGAGTGGGGTAGAGGAGTAAGGTAGCGGAGTGGGGTAGAGGAGTAAGGTATCTTAGTGGGGTAGAGGAGTATGGTAGTGGAGTGGGGTAGAGGAGTAAGGTAGCAGAGAGGGGTAGAGGAGTAAGGTAGCGGAGTGGGGTAGAGGAGTAAGGTAGAGGAGTAAGGTAGCAGAGTGGGGTAGAGGAGTAAGGTAGTGGAGTGGGGTAGAGGGGTAAGGTAGCGGGGTGGGGTAGAGGAGTAAGGTAGAGGAGTAAGGTAGCAGAGTGGGGTAGAGGAGTAAGGTAGAAGAGTAAGGTAGTGGAGTGGGGTAGAGGAGTAGGGTAGTGGAGTGGGGTAGAGGAGTAAGGTAGAGGAGTAAGGTAGCGGAGTGGGGTAGAGGAGTAAGGTAGCGGAGTGGGATAGAGGAGTAAGGTATCTTAGTGGGGTAGAGGAGTAAGGTAGTGGAGTGGGGTAGAGGAGTAAGGTAGCAGAGAGGGGTAGAGGAGTAAGGTAGCGGAGTGGGGTAGAGGAGTAAGGTAGAGGAGTAAGGTAGCAGAGTGGGGTAGAGGAGTAAGGTAGTGGAGTGGGGTAGAGGAGTAAGGTAGCGGAGTGGGGTAGAGGAGTAAGGTATCTTAGTGGGGTAGAGGAGAAAGGTAGTGGAGTGGGGTAGAGGAGTAGGGTAGAGGAGTAGGGTTGTGGAGTGGGGTAGAGGAGTGGGGTAGAGGAGTGGGCAAGAGGAGTAAGGTAGTGGAGTGGGGTAGAGGAGTAGGGTAGAGGAGTAGGGTAGCGGAGTGGGGTAGAGGAGTAGGTTAGCGGAGTGGAATAGAGGAGTAAGGTAGTGGAGTGGGGTAGAGGAGTAGGGTAGAGGAGTAAGGTAGTGGAGTGGGGTAGAGGAGTAGGGTAGAGGAGTAGGGTAGCGGAGTGGGGTAGAGGAGTAGGGTAGCGGAGTGGGGTAGAGGAGTAAGGTAGTGGAGTGGGGTAGAGGAGTAAGGTAGCAGAGTGGGGTAGCAGAGTGGGGTAGAGGAGTAAGGTAGAAGAGTAAGGTAGTGGAGTGGGGTAGAGGAGTAGGGTAGCGGAGTGGGGTAGAGGTGTAAGGTAGTGGAGTGGGGTAGAGGAGTAAGGTAGCGGAGTGGGGTAGAGGAGTGGGGTAGAGGAGTAAGGTAGAGGAGTAAGGTAGCAGAGTGGGGTAGCAGAGTGGGGTAGAGGAGTAAGGTAGAAGAGTAAGGTAGTGGAGTTGGGTAGAGGAGTAGGGTAGTGGAGTGGGGTAGAGGAGTAAGGTAGAGGAGTAAGGTAGAGGAGTAAGGTAGCGGAGTGGGGTAGAGGAGTAAGGTAGCGGAGTGGGGTAGAGGAGTAAGGTATCTTAGTGGGGTAGAGGAGTAAGGTAGTGGAGTGGGGTAGAGGAGTAAGGTAGCAGAGAGGGGTAGAGGAGTAAGGTAGCGGAGTGGGGTAGAGGAGTAAGGTAGAGGAGTAAGGTAGCAGAGTGGGGTAGAGGAGTAAGGTAGTGGAGTGGGGTAGAGGGGTAAGGTAGCGGGGTGGGGTAGAGGAGTGGGGTAGAGGAGTAAGGTAGAGGAGTAGGGTAGTGGAGTGGGGAAGAGGAGTAAGGTAGCGGAGTGGGGTAGAGGAGTAGGGTAGAGGAGTAAGGTAGCGGAGTGGGGTAGAGGAGTAGGGTAGAGGAGTAGGGTAGCGGAGTGGGGTAGAGGAGTAGGGTAGCGGAGTGGGGTAGAGGAGTAAGGTAGTGGAGTGGGGTAGAGGAGTAGGCTAGAGGAGTAGGGTAGCGGAGTGGGGTAGAGGAGTAAGGTAGTGGAGTGGGGTAGAGGAGTAGGGTAGAGGAGTAAGGTAGCGGAGTGGGGTAGAGGAGTAGGGTAGAGGAGTAGGGTAGCGGAGTGGGGTAGAGGAGTAGGGTAGCGGAGTGGGGTAGAGGAGTAAGGTAGCAGAGTGTGGTAGAGGAGTAAGGTAGTGGAGTGGGGTAGAGGAGTAGGGTAGAGGAGTAAGGTAGCGGAGTGGGGTAGAGGAGTAGGGTAGAGGAGTAGGGTAGCGGAGTGGGGTAGAGGAGTAGGGTAGCGGAGTGGGGTAGAGGAGTAAGGTAGCAGAGTGGGGTAGAGGAGTAAGGTAGTGGAGTGGGGTAGAGGAGTAAGGTAGAGGAGTAAGGTAGAGAAGTAAGGTAGCAGAGTGGGGTAGAGGAGTAAGGTAGAAGAGTAAGGTAGCGGAGTAATGTAGCGGAGTGGGGTAGAGGAGTGGGGTAGTGGAGTAAGGTAGAGGAGTAAGGTAGAGGAGTAGGGTAGAGGAGTAAGGTAGCGGAGTGGGGTAGAGGAGTAGGGTAGAGGAGTAGGGTAGCGGAGTGGGGTAGAGGAGTAGGGTAGCGGAGTGGGGTAGAGGAGTAAGGTAGCAGAGTGGGGTAGAGGAGTAAGGTAGTGGAGTGGGGTAGAGGAGTAATGTAGAGGAGTAAGGTAGAGAAGTAAGGTAGCAGAGTGGGGTAGAGGAGTAAGGTAGGGGAGTGGGGTAGAGGAGTAAGGTAGCAGAGTGGGGTAGAGGAGTAAGGTAGTGGAGTGGGGTAGAGGAGTAAGGTAGCAGAGCGGGGTAGAGGAGTGGGGTAGCGGAATAGCGGGGAAGCGGAGTATGGTAGAGGAGTAAGGTAGCGGAGTGGGATAGAGGAGTAGGGTAGAGGAGTAAGGTAGAGGAGTGGAGTAGAGGAGTAAGGTAGAGGAGTGGGGTAGAGGAGTAAGGTAGAGGAGTAGGGTAGAGGAGTAGGGTACCAATATCTACATAGAAAAAGTTGGTTTTTGATTACAGATATATTAAAATTAATGTCATAATTATAATTAATTATGACCATTATTAATTATTGTAGTAGGGTAGGAGTAGGGTAGTGGGGTAGGAGTAGGGTAGGGTAGGGTAGGAGTAGGGTAGTGGAGTGGGGAAGAGGAGTAAGGTAGCGGAGTGGGGTAGAGGAGTAGGCTAGAGGAGTAGGGTAGCGGAGTGGGGTAGAGGAGTAAGGTAGTGGAGTGGGGTAGAGGAGTAGGGTAGAGGAGTAAGGTAGCGGAGTGGGGTAGAGGAGTAGGGTAGAGGAGTAGGGTAGCGGAGTGGGGTAGAGGAGTAGGGTAGCGGAGTGGGGTAGAGGAGTAAGGTAGCAGAGTGTGGTAGAGGAGTAAGGTAGTGGAGTGGGGTAGAGGAGTAGGGTAGAGGAGTAGGGTAGCGGAGTGGGGTAGAGGAGTAGGGTAGCGGAGTGGGGTAGAGGAGTAAGGTAGCAGAGTGGGGTAGAGGAGTAAGGTAGTGGAGTGGGGTAGAGGAGTAAGGTAGAGGAGTAAGGTAGAGAATTATGGTAGCAGAGTGGGGTAGAGGAGTAAGGTAGTGGAGTTGGGTAGAGGAGTAAGGTAGCAGAGTGGGGTAGAGGAGTAAGGTAGTGGAGTGGGGTAGAGGAGTAAGGTAGCAGAGTGGGGTAGAGGAGTAAGGTAGTGGAGTGGGTTAGAGGAGTAGGGTACCAATATCTACATAGAAAAAGTTGGTTTTTGATTACAGATATATTAAAATTAATGTCATAATTATGACCATTATTAATTATTGTCACCATTATAATCCTCATCTGTTTTTGTTCGAGGTTAGAACAGAGTGGGGTAGAGGAGTATGGTAGAGGAGTAAGATAGCAGAGTGGGGTAGAGGAGTAAGGTAGCGGAGTGGGGTAGAGGAGTAAGGTAGTGGAGTGGGGTAGAGGAGTAAGGTAGTGGAGTGGGGTAGAGAAGTAAGGTAGAGGCGTAAGGTAGCGCAGTGGGGTAGAGGAGTAAGGTAGCAGAGTGTGGTAGAGGAGTAAGGTAGAGGAGTAAGGTAGCAGAGTGGGGTAGCGGAATGGGGTAGAGGAGTAAGGTAGAGGAGTAAGGTAGCAGAGTGGGGTAGCGGAGTAGGGTAGAGGAGTAGGGTTGTGGAGTGGGGTAGCGGAGTGGGGTAGCGGAATAGCGGGGAAGCGGAGTATGGTAGAGGAGTAAGGTAGCGGAGTAATGTAGCGGAGTGGGGTAGAGGAGTGGGGTAGTGGAGTAAGGTAGAGGAGTAAGGTAGCGGAGTGGGGTAGAGGAGTAGGGTAGAGGAGTAAGGTAGAGGAGTGGGGTAGAGGAGTAGGGTAGAGTAGTGGGGTAGAGGAGTGGGGTAGAGGAGGAAGGTATAGGAGTGGGGTAGAGGAGTAGGGTAGAGGAGTGGGGTAGAGGAGTAGGGCAGAGGAGTGGGGTAGAGGAGTGGGGTAGAGGAGTAGGGTAGAGGAGTAAGGTAGAGGAGTGGGGTAGAGGAGTAGGGTAGAGGAGTGGGGTAGAGGAGTAGGGTAGAGGAGTAGGGTAGAGGAGTAGGGTAGAGGAGTAGGGTAGCGGAGTGGGGTAGAGGAGTAAGGTAGCGGAGTGGGGTAGAGGAGTAAGGTAGTGGAGTGGGGTAGAGGAGTAAGGTAGTGGAGTGGGGTAGAGAAGTAAGGTAGAGGCGTAAGGTAGCGCAGTGGGGTAGAGGAGTAAGGTAGCAGAGTGGGGTAGAGGAGTAAGGTAGAGGAGTAAGGTAGCAGAGTGGGGTAGCGGAGTGGGGTAGCTGAATAGCGGGGAAGCGGAGTGGGGTAGAGGAGTGGGGTAGTGGAGTAAGGTAGCGGAGTGGGGTAGAGGAGTAGGGTAGAGTAGTGGGGTAGAGGAGTGGGGTAGAGGAGGAAGGTATAGGAGTGGGGTAGAGGAGTAGGGTAGAGGAGTGGGGTAGAGGAGTAGGGCAGAGGAGTGGGGTAGAGGAGTGGGGTAGAGGAGTAGGGTAGAGGAGTAAGGTAGAGGAGTGGGGTAGAGGAGTAGGGTAGAGGAGTGGGGTAGAGGAGTAGGGTAGAGGAGTAGGGTAGAGGAGTAGGGTAGAGGAGTAGGGTAGCGGAGTGGGGTAGAGGAGTAAGGTAGCGGAGTGGGGTAGAGGAGTAAGGTAGCGCAGTGGGGTAGAGGAGTAAGGTAGCAGAGTGGGGTAGAGGAGTAAGGTAGAGGAGTAAGGTAGCAGAGTGGGGTAGCGGAATGGGTTAGAGGAGTAAGGTAGAGGAGTAAGGTAGCAGAGTGGGGTAGCGGAGTAAGGTAGTGGAGTGGGGTAGAGGAGTAAGGTAGCAGAGTGGGGTAGCGGAGTGGGGTAGAGGAGTAGGGTAGAGGAGTAAGGTAGTGGAGTGGGGTAGCGGAGTAAGGTAGTGGAGTGGGGTAGAGGAGTAAGGTAGCAGAGTGGGGTAGTGGAGTGGGGTAGAGGAGTAAGGTAGCAGAGTGGGGTAGAGGAGTAAGGTAGTGGAGTGGGGTAGAGGAGTAAGGTAGCAGAGTGGGGTAGCGGAGTGGGGTAGCGGAAATAGCGGGGAAGCGGAGTGGGGTAGAGGAGTGGGGTAGAGGAGTAAGGTAGCGGAGTAATGTAGCGGAGTGGGGTAGAGGAGTGGGGTAGTGGAGTAAGGTAGAGGAGTAAGGTAGCGGAGTGGGGTAGAGGAGTAAGGTAGCGGAGTGGGGTAGAGGAGTAGGGTAGAGGAGTAAGGTAGCGGAGTGGGGTAGAGGAGTAGGGTAGAGGAGTAAGGTAGCGGAGTGGGGTAGAGGAGTGGGGTAGCAGAGTAGCGGAGTGGGGTAGCGGAGTAGCGGAGTGGGGTAGCGGAGTAGCGGAGTGGGGTAGCGGAGTAGCGGAGTGGGGTAGCGGAGTAGCGGAGTGGGGTAGAGGAGTGGGGTAGCGGAGTAGCGGAGTGGGGTAGCGGAGTAGCGGAGTGGGGTAGAGGAGTAGCGGAGTGGGGTAGCGGAGTAGCGGAGTGGGGTAGCGGAGTAGCGGAGTGGGGTAGAGGAGTAGCGGAGTGGGGTAGAGGAGTAGCGGAGTGGGGTAGCGGAGTAGCGGAGTGGGGTAGAGGAGTAGCGGAGTGGGGTAGCGGAGTAGCGGAGTGGGGTAGCGGAGTGGAGTAGCGGAGTGGGGTAGCGGGGTAGCGGAGTGGGGTAGCGGAGTAGCGGAGTGGGGTAGCGGAGTGGGGTAGCGGAGTAGCGGAGTGGGGTAGCGGAGTAGCGGAGTGGGGTAGAGGAGTAGCGGAGTGGGGTAGAGGAGTAGCGGAGTGGGGTAGCGGAGTAGCGGAGTGGGGTAGAGGAGTAGCGGAGTGGGGTAGCGGAGTAGCGGAGTGGGGTAGCGGAGTGGAGTAGCGGAGTGGGGTAGCGGAGTAGCGGAGTGGGGTAGCGGAGTAGCGGAGTGGGGTAGAGGAGTGGGGTAGAGGAGTAGCGGAGTGGAGTAGCGGAGTGGAGTAGCGGAGTAGCGGAGTAGCGGAGTGGGGTAGCGGAGTAGCGGAGTAGCGGAGTGGGGTAGCGGAGTAGCGGAGTAGCGGAGTGGGGTAGCGGAGTAGCGGAGTGGGGTAGCGGAGTAGCGGAGTGGAGTAGCGGAGTAGCGGAGTAGCGGAGTGGGGTAGCGGAGTAGCGGAGTGGGGTAGAGGAGTAGCGGAGTGGGGTAGCGGAGTGGGGTAGCGGAGTAGCGGAGTAGCGGAGTGGGGTAGCGGAGTAGCGGAGTGGGGTAGAGGAGTAGCGGAGTGGGGTAGCGGAGTAGCGGAGTGGAGTAGCGGAGTAGCGGAGTGGGGTAGAGGAGTAGCGGAGTGGGGTAGCGGAGTAGCGGAGTGGAGTAGCGGAGTAGCGGAGTAGCGGAGTGGGGTAGCGGAGTAGCGGAGTGGAGTAGCGGAGTAGCGGAGTAGCGGAGTGGGGTAGCGGAGTAGCGGAGTGGAGTAGCGGAGTAGCGGAGTAGCGGAGTGGGGTAGCGGAGTAGCGGAGTGGGGTAGAGGAGTAGCGGAGTGGGGTAGCGGAGTAGCGGAGTGGGGTAGCGGAGTAGCGGAGTGGGGTAGAGGAGTAGCGGAGTGGGGTAGAGGAGTGGGGTAGCGGTCTAGCGGAGAGCGTGGTAGCATCATCAACATCATTCTCTTGGCGTGCGTCCCCTATATAGTTCCCATGGGACGCAGCCTTAGTAAATTAAGTTGTGATTTGGGTGATTTGGGTGATGATGTCCCTGTAGGAGATTTGGGTGTCATTGTTCTGGTGGAGAGGATTAGGGTGGCTTTACACCTCAGGCAGTGTGTGTGTGTGTGTGTGTGTGTGTGTGTGTGTGTGTGTGTGTGTGTGTGTGTGTGTGTGTGTGTGTGTGTGTGTGTGTGTGTGTGTGTGTGTGTGTGTGTGTGTGTCTGTGTGTGTGTGTGTGTGTGTGTGTGTGTGTGTGTGTCTATGTGTGTGTGTGTGTGTCTATGTGTGCGTGTGTGTGGGTGTGTGAATGTTCTACATAATATGAGTAATTGTGTTTTCTAACAAGGCAGGGGTGAGAGCCAAATAAAACAAGGTAACGATAAACCTGTCGTCCCCCACGAATCATGCAGCCCCCCGATAGTGCCGATTTAAATATCGCGTGTGACTAACAACATCCAGTTAATTACTGTAGGCTACCGCCATGGGCCAATCCGTGTAATTTTGTCAATGTTTTCTATGGCAAGACGCGTTATTCACTCGAGTTTCATCAAAATCGGGGCCAGTGCTGTTTGAGATGTTGCGTGTGACGAACATACAAACGTACGGACAGAGGAGATCCACAGTCACCTCTCCGATTTCATTGTTGGGGACAATACAATGTACAATAATGGAGCTATATGCAGGGAGTACCAGTACGGGATCAATGTGGAGGGGTAGGAAGTATTTGAAGTAGCTGTGTACATGAAGGCAGGGTAACGTGGTATCAGGATAGATGACAATAAGAGTAAACATGTAGTCTTCCCTTGGGTTAATCAGTGTAATTTTTTTTATTTTCTGGATCTCTATGGCAAGACACATCATTCACCCAAGGTTCATCAAAATCGGACCAGTGGTGTCATATCCCTGAGCATGTGTGCCAAATTACAGCACTCTGAGTAAAACAGATCAAGAAATATAAACGTGTGCCTGTTATAGCGCCACCGTGTGGTCGATATGAATGTTATTGCATGTGTTGAGTCTTGACAGTGTTTGCAACTTGTGTACCACATTTTGTTACAATACAAATATCATTGACTGATTTATATGCATTTATGTGCCAGACCACGCCCACATAAATGTTTATTGGTCAATAGTAGCCAGGTTGTTTCAGGTACTAGTCTGGAAAATATTACATTGAGAAAGCTTTGTCCATAGACGCCACATAGCAAGTTTCGTGCAGGTCGGTCATTCGGTGCCAGAGGAGTCGTGTTTTAAGTGTGTTTCACAAAATTCAAAATAGCGGAGAATCCATCATGGTGGACCTTATGGGTCCCTGAGGCAAATTTGTTCCTTGTGTGGAAAGGGACCTATGTACCGAAGGTCATGACTTTAGGTCAAACGGGGTGAGGGGCGTGACCTTTTAAAGTTAGCATTTTAAATTTTGTTATAGCGCCACCATCTGGCCAATCAGTGTAATTGTGTAAATGCCAGATCTCTATGGCAAGAAATATCATTCACCCAAGTTTCATCAAAATTGAGCCAATGCTGTTTTGAGATATTGCATGTGACTGACGTAGGAATTAATGTACGAACAAACGCACAGACAGACGGGGTGAACAATAAAAAGAGCATGTATACTGATGATAGAGGCAGAGATGTGGGGTGGAAAGAAAGAAAGAAAGAAAGAGAGAAAGAAAGAAAGAGAAAGAAAGAAAGAGGGAGGGAGGGAGGCAAAGATAATATTATTGTGCTCTTTTTTAAATAAAATAAGAATGTTTCTATAGCAACCATCTAACCAGAGGCTGAAGAGAAAGGGGGGTGGGGGGGTGGGGGGGGTGCAGTGGTGGAGAGACTGTTTCCATAGCAACACACAAAGAGAGGGAGAAAAGGACTTATGGAAACTTAGACGAAAAAAAAACTGTATATACGCAACATAGTCTAGTGTTGGTGTTGGAGATAGATAGAGGAGGGGAGGTGGAGAGAGGAAACAGGAGTGTATGTGTGTATGTGTATAGTACAGGGGTCTTCAACCTTTTCTAGCATGAGAGCTACTTTTAAAGAGCTTTTTTTTTTATATAGCTTTCAAATAGGCACATTCTACCCTACACCTCCTCCCCAGGTCCTTGGTGTACAAGATATACACCTGGTAATAAAACTAATGTTAATAAACAGTATTTGGCATAAAATAAAAATACATATTTTGTATTTTCCTGAATTCTGTTTTCTCTATTTTATTTTTCATGGTTTTGTTTTCTTTCTCTCCGTTTTTTTTACTGTCAGTATTACAATTATTCATAGAGAAACAGCGAAAAATGATGTTCAGAGTCCATGTCAGTGCTTTTAAGGTCTGGAGAAAGACATACTTAGATTTTTGAGTGTATTTCCCCCTTAATTGCAAGTGAGGAATGTGTTGCTCGAGTTTCTGCTGTTAGGCCTATGGCAGCAGAACATGTAATGGCAGAGTTTGCAAAACATTGGCCACCCAATTGAAACAAATATTTATGATATACTGTAGTTCTGTCAGGTAAGCCTACTTTGCAGTGTACATTTAATTGAGAAGGTTTTTGGGGACGCCGGTTATCATTAGCATCGCTAACTGGCTACATACACACTGATAGACAAACGCGTGAACCAAACAGACAGACGGGGGCAATATTGCTGGAAATTAATTGGCAGGTGTTGTGTTACGTTTGGCTTTTTAAGCCAACAGTGGCTAACCAGGGGCGGGATAATGTCGATGTGACCTTTTGATTGGATAGTAGCCCCGGGAGCTTTATGTTTCTGACAGTTTGCAATGGAACACATAAAAAAGACATGTACTTTCAGAATTGATTGGCGAGCTACTCTCCTGTTGGAGGCCACTGGTGCAGTGTCTATAGTACAGGGCCAAGGAGAAACGGACGGATGGAGGAATGAAAAGACATTAATGAAATGGATTATGATGCACTGCATATGGTAGAGGAGAAGAGGCTGAAGTCTGGTAGACCAGAGGTGACCCCATCACCGAGGAGGGAGAGAGAGAGTTAGGGGGGGAGATAGAGAGAGGGAAAGAGAGAGGAAGAGAGAGAGGGGAGAGAGGAAGAAGAGGGAGAGGAAGAGAGAAGGAGAGAGGACAGAAATAGAGAGCGGGAGAGAGAGAGAGGAAGGAGAGAGAGAGAGGAAGAGAGAGAGAGTTAGGGGGGAGATAGAGAGAGGAAAAGAGAGAGGAAGAGAGAGAGGACGGAGAGAGAGGAAGAGAGAGAGGAAGAGTGAGGAAGAGAGAGAGGAAGGAGAGAGAGAATTGATAGAGGGCTTAGAGTTCATAGAATTCTATCGACGAATGTCACGGTCTGTCTCCCCAAGTCGCAATGGTACTGAAGACCTGTGTCTCAAATGGCACTCTATTCCCTATATAGTGCACTACGTTTAACCAGAGCCCTATGCCACCCTGGTCAAAAGTAGTGCACTATATAAGGAATAGGGTGCCATTTGGGACGCTGACGGTGTGTCTCCCCAAGTCACAATCAATCTTTAGGCCTTCATTAGGTATCATAGGAAGGACATTTACTATATGTTCAATTACCATGAGTTACTAAAGATATAACATACTGTTCAACATATAGGACACATTAGTGTCCTGTGTACTGGTACATCAAGCTGCCTCACACTACAGAAACAGGAGATAGGCTTCTGTCCTACGGGTCAAATCAAATAAAACATGTGTTTGTCACATGTGTGGTAGACCTTACAGTGAAATGCTTACTTACAAGTCCTTAACCAACAATGCAGTTTTAAGAAAATACACACAAAAAAGTAAGAGATAAGAATAACAAATAATTAAAGAGCAGCAGTAAATACAAATAGTGGGGCTATATACAGGGGTACCGGTACAGAGTCAATGTGGAGGCTATATACAGGGGTACCGGTAGAGAGTCAATGTGGAGGCTATATACAGGGGGTACCGGTACAGAGTCAATGTGGAGGCTATATACAGGGGGTACCGGTACAGAGTCAATGTGGAGGCTATATACAGGGGTACCGGTACAGAGTCAATGTGGAGACTATATACAGGGGTACCGGTACAGAGTCAATGTGGAGACTATATACAGGGGGTACCGGTACAGAGTCAATGTGGAGGCTATATACAGGAGGTACCGGTACAGAGTCAATGTGGAGACTATATACAAGGGGTACCAGTACAGAGTCAATGTGGAGGCTATATACAGGGGGTACCGGTACAGAGTCAATGTGGAGGCTATATACAGGGGGTACCGGTACAGAGTCATTGTGGAGGCTATATACAGGGGGTAATGGTACAGAGTCAATGTGGAGGCTATATACAGGGGTACCGGTACAGAGTCAATGTGGAGGCTATATACAGGGGGTACCGGTACAGAGTCAATGTGGAGACTATATACAGGGGGTACCGGTACAGAGTCAATTTGGAGACTATATACAGGGGAACCGGTACAGAGTCAATGTGGAGGCTATATACAGGGGGTACCGGTACAGAGTCAATGTGGAGACTATATACAGGGGGTACTGGTACAGAGTCAATGTGGAGGCTATATACAGGGGGAACCGGTACAGAGTCAATGTGGAGGCTATATACAGGGTATTACGGTACAGAGTCAATGTGGAGTCTATATACAGGGGGTACTGGTACAGAGTCAATGTGGAGACTATATACAGGGGGTACCGGTACAGAGTCAATTCGGAGGCTATATACATATGGTACTGGTAGAGAGTCAATGTGGAGGCTATATACAGGGGGTACCGGTACAGAGTCAATGTGGAGGCTATATACAGGGGTACCGGTACAGAGTCAATGTGGAGGCTATATACAGGGGGTACTGGTACAGAGTCAATGTGGAGTCTATATACAGGGGGTACTGGTACAGAGTCAATGTGGAGACTATATACAGGGGGTACCGGTACAGAGTCAATTCGGAGGCTATATACATATGGTACTGGTAGAGAGTCAATGTGGAGGCTATATACAGGGGGTACCGGTACAGAGTCAATGTGGAGGCTATATACAGGGGTACCGGTACAGAGTCAATGTGGAGGCTATATACAGGGGGTACCGGTACAGAGTCAATGTGGAGACTATATACAGGGGGTACCGGTACAGAGTCAATTTGGAGACTATATACAGGGGAACCGGTACAGAGTCAATGTGGAGGCTATATACAGGGGGTACCGGTACAGAGTCAATGTGGAGACTATATACAGGGGGTACTGGTACAGAGTCAATGTGGAGGCTATATACAGGGGGAACCGGTACAGAGTCAATGTGGAGGCTATATACAGGGTATTACGGTACAGAGTCAATGTGGAGGCTATATACAGGAGTACCAGTACAGAGTCAATTCGGAGGCTATATACAGGGGGTACCGGTACAGAGTCAATGTGGAGGCTATTCATACATACATACATACATACATACATACATACATACATACATGCATACATACAGTACATTTGGAAAGTTTTCAGACCCGATTTGAACTTTTTTGCTATAGTATTTTTTATATAGGGACATAAAACAAAAACTGAGGTGGAACAAGTTTCAACTGATGGGCAAAACAGTGGAATGAGGGACTGATCCAAAACAGTGGCATGAGGGACTGAACCAAAACAGTGGCAAGAGGGACTGAACCAAAACAGTGGAATGAGGGACTAAACCAAAACAGTGGAATGAGGAACTGATCCAAAACAGTGGCATGAGGGACTGAACCAAAACAGTGGCATGAGGGACTAAACCAAAACAGTGGAATGAGGGACTGATCCAAAACAGTGGCATGAGGGACTGAACCAAAACAGTGGCATGAGGGACTGAACCAAAACAGTGGCATGAGGGACTGAACCAAAACAGTGGCATGAGGGACTGAACCAACACAGTGGCATGAGGGACTGAACCAAAACAGTGGCATGAGGGACTGAACCAAAACAGTGGCATGAGGGACTGAACCAAAACAGTGGCATGAGGGACTGAACCAAAACAGTGGCAAGAGGGACTGAACCAAAACAGTGGCATGAGGGACTGAACCAAAACAGTGGCATGAGGGACTGAACCAAAACAGTGGCATGAGGGACTGAACCAAAACAGTGGCATGAGGGACTGAACCAAAACAGTGGCATGAGGGACTGAACCAAAACAGTGGCATGAGGGACTGAACCAAAACAGTGGCATGAGGGACTGAACCAAAACAGTGGCATGAGGGACTGAACCAAAACATTGGCATGAGGGACTGAACCAAAACAGTGGCATGAGGGACTGAACCAAAACAGTGGCATGAGGGACTGAACCAAAACATTGGCATGAGGGACTGAACCAAAACAGTGGCATGAGGGACTGAACCAAAACAGTGGCATGAGGGACTGAACCAAAACATTGGCATGAGGGACTGAACCATAACAGTGGCATGAGGGACTGAACCAAAACAGTGGCATGAGGGACTGAACCATAACAGTGGCATGAGGGACTGAACCATAACAGTGGCATGAGGGACTGAACCATAACAGTGGCATGAGGGACTGAACCAAAACAGTGGCATGAGGGACTGAACCAAAACAGTGGAATGAGGGACTGAACCATAACAGTGGCATGAGGGACTGAACCAAAACAGTGGCATGAGGGACTGATCCAAAACAGTGGCATGAGGGACTGAACCAAAACAGTGGCATGAGGGACTGAACCATAACAGTGGCATGAGGGACTGAACCATAACAGTGGCATGAGGGACTGAGCCAAAACAGTGGCATGAGGGACTGAGCCAAAACAGTGGCATGAGGGACTGAACCAGAACAGTGGAATGAGAGACTGAATCAAAACAGTGCACGTATGAGCAAAGCAAAACTTTTCAGTGGTCAAAACCATTCATCTTGAGGCGATGGCAAAAGGCAATGCTCATGATGTGTTTTCAGCTGCTATTGTCCTCCTATTGCCGTGCGCTGTGCTGTCTATGACAATGATGTCACTGAGTCCGGGCTGTCGGCTCTCGTCTAGATCTGCAGCCATTTCATTTGTCGGCTCCTTGATGATTGTCTGTCTGCGTCCCCAAATGAAACCCTATTCCCCAGTGCACTATAGGTCTCTGATCAAACGTAGTGTACTATATAGGGAATAGGGCTCTGATCAAACGTAGTATACTATATAGGGAATAGGGTGCAATTTGGGATGCAGATCCTGTCTGCCACCATGCCTCCCTGAGCTCAGCACATTTAGACAGGTCAAGACGCTTTACTCATTTCATCTCTCTGATTATGTCCCAAATGGCAACCTATTCCACAGGGCTCTGGTCAAAAGTAGTGCACTATTATAGGTAATAGGGTGCCATTTGGGACGTGTCTGTCTGCTGCTGGGTGCTGTCGGCCCAAAACACGTCCACACTACCTTCACAGTGCTTCATCATTCAGGTTTTAATGACATGAAATGTGCATACAATCTTAATAAAAACAAGGTGCTATCAGGAACCTAAAAGGGTTCTTCGGCTGTCCCCATAGGAGAACCATTTTAAGAACCCTTTTTGGTTCCAGGTATAACCTTTATCAAAACAAATCAAATAAAAATTGTATTTGTCATATGCACCGAAAACAGCAGGTTTAGACCTTACAGTGAAATGGTTACTTACAAGCCCTTATCCAACAATGCAGTTAAAAAATAAATAAAGTGTTAAGTAAAAAATATATATGTAAATAAAAAATAAAAATAAATACAAATAATTAAAGAGCAGCAGGAAAATAACAATAGTGAGGCTACATACAGGGGGTACCAGTACAGAGTCAATGTGGAGTCTATATACAGGGTATTACGGTACAGAGTCAATGTGGAGGCTATATACAGGGTATTACGGTACAGAGTCAATGTGGAGGCTAATACAGGGTATTACGGTACAGAGTCAATGTGGAGGCTATATACAGGGTATTACGGTACAGAGTCAATGTGGAGGCTAATACAGGGTATTACGGTACAGAGTCAATGTGGAGGCTAATACAGGGTATTACGGTACAGAGTCAATGTGGAGGCTATATACAGGGGGTACCAGTACAGAGTCAATGTGGAGTCTATATACAGGGTATTACGGTACAGAGTCAATGTGGAGGCTATATACAGGGTATTACGGTACAGAGTCAATGTGGAGGCTAATACAGGGTATTACGGTACAGAGTCAATGTGGAGGCTAATACAGGGTATTACGGTACAGAGTCAATGTGGAGGCTATATACAGGGGGTACCAGTACAGAGTCAATGTGGAGGCTATATACAGGGGTTACCGGTACAGAGTCAATGTGGAGGCTACATACAGGGGGTACCAGTACAGAGTCAATGTGGAGGCTATATACAGGGGGTACCAGTACAGAGTCAATGTGGAGGCTATATACAGGGTATTACGGTACAGAGTCAATGTGGAGGCTATATACAGGGGGTACCAGTACAGAGTCAATGTGGAGACTATATACAGGGGTTACCAGTACAGAGACAATGTGGAGACTATATACAGGGTATTACGGTACAGAGTCAATGTGGAGGCTATATACAGGGGGTACCAGTACAGAGACAATGTGGAGACTATATACAGGGTATTACGGTACAGAGTCAATGTGGAGGCTATATACAGGGGGTACCAGTACAGAGTCAATGTGGAGGCTATATACAGGGGTTACCAGTACAGAGACAATGTGGAGACTATATACAGGGTATTACGGTACAGAGTCAATGTGGAGACTATATACAGGGGTACCAGTACAGAGTCAATGTGGAGACTATATACAGGGGTACCAGTACAGAGACAATGTGGAGACTATATACAGGGTATTACGGTACAGAGTCAATGTGGAGACTATATACAGGGGTACCAGTACAGAGACAATGTGGAGACTATATACAGGGTATTACGGTACAGAGTCAATGTGGAGGCTATATACAGGGGTACCAGTACAGAGACAATGTGGAGACTATATACAGGGTATTACGGTACAGAGTCAATGTGGAGGCTAATACAGGGTATTACGGTACAGAGTCAATGTGGAGGTTATATACAGGGGGTACCGGTACAGAGTCAATGTGGAGGCTATATAC
This sequence comes from Oncorhynchus mykiss, assembly GCF_013265735.2. Classification (NCBI taxonomy): domain Eukaryota; kingdom Metazoa; phylum Chordata; class Actinopteri; order Salmoniformes; family Salmonidae; genus Oncorhynchus; species Oncorhynchus mykiss. The sequence continues at coordinate 81,974,334 of NC_048572.1, forward strand.
AGGGGGTACCGGTACAGAGTCAATGTGGAGGCTATATACAGGGGTACCGGTACAGAGTCAATGTGGAGGCTATATACAGGGGGTACCAGTACCGAGACAATGTGGAGGCTATATACAGGGGGTACCAGTACAGAGACAATGTGGAGGCTATATACAGGGGGTACCGGTACAGGGTCAATGTGGAGACTATATACAGGGGGTACCAGTACAGAGACAATGTGGAGACTATATACAGGGGTACCGGTACAGAGTCAATGTGGAGGCTATATACAGGGGGTACCAGTACAGAGACAATGTGGAGGCTATATACAGGGGGTACCAGTACAGAGACAATGTGGAGACTATATACAGGGGGTACCAGTACAGAGACAATGTGGAGACTATATACAGGGGGTACCAGTACAGAGACAATGTGGAGACTATATACAGGGGGTACCAGTACAGAGACAATGTGTGGGGGCACCGGTTAGTTGAGGTAATTGAGGTAATATGTACATGTAGGTAGAGTTAAAGTGATACATAATTAACAGAGAGTAGCAGCAGCGTAAAAGAGGGGGGAAGGCAATGCAAATAGTCTGGGTAGCCATTTGATTAGCTGTTCAGGAGTCTTATGGCTTGGGGGAAGAAGCTGTTAAGGAGCCTTTTGTACCTAGACTTGGCACTCCGTTACCGCTTGCCATGCGGTAGCAGAGAGAACAGTCTATGACTAGGGTGGTTGGAGTCTTCGAAAAATTTTAGGGCCTTCCTCTGACACCGCCAAGTATAGAGGTCCTGGATAGCAGGAAGCTTGTCCCCAGTGATGTACTGGGCCATACGCACTACCCTCTGTAGTGCCTTGCAGTTGGAGGCCGAGCAGTTGCCATACCAGCCAGTGATGCAACCAGTCAGGATGCTCTCGATGGTGCAGCTGAAGAACCTTTTGAGGATCTGAGGACCCATACCAAATCTTTTCAGTCTCCTGAGGGGGAATAGGCTTTGTTGTGCCCTCTTCACTAATGTCTTGGTGTGTTTACACATAAGGCAATTCTAGGTCTTGCGGAATATTTTGGTTTAACTATCCCCAATTCAATGGAATTGCAACCCTCTACATGCACAGTGCATTCTTCCATCATATGTACAGCTGATTCTCAAGATCTTGCACACTAATGAGATGTTATTGAGCCCACACTACTACACTGTCTGAGCCAAGGACTACATGCTGTCTGGTAAGTTTTGATTACAATACTGGGTTGGGTGAATATATTTTATATAACATACATGATTTTTTGTTAACTAGTAAATAGTAGCCTACAGCAAAGTGTGTTTAAATCATTTCTAACTTGTTAACCATTTCTGCTAGTTAGTTTTTGCTACCATGTGGGTTTTAGCTTGCTTGAGCCTGCTAACTAAGGAGTGTTAAAAACATGTATTTTTAAAACATGTATCTTACAAAGGAGTTGTTTAATCTAACTGCTTAACTATTTATCTGTACATGAAATTGTATTTGTTTTTTTTTTAACTCATTCTTTTCTAGTCTTTACAGGAATATCAGGGCACTATCTGATGTGTGGAGACATTTCACTGTAGCTAATGTAGAAGGAAAAGCTGTGTACATTTGCAAATACTGTGCCAAATCCTATGTGAAGAATGCAACAAAGAATCATCTGGCCAAGTGCATAAAGTTCCCCCAGCACTCACAATGAGCAACCTCTGACAAAAGTCCCTCTACTTCTATTTGAGGTGAAATGATGAATCAGACACCTTATCAATAGCAACAGCTCATGGTCCTCCTGGAATCAGAAGTTTTTTTTTAACTCAATGGAGAAACTTAGTCAGGGAAATGCTGATGAATGTCTTGCTCGAGCTGTGTATGCAACTGGTTCACCTCTGATGCTCACAGGCAATGTGTATTGGAAGAGATTTCTGAATGTGTCATGCCCTGACCATAGAGAGCCTTTTTATTCTCTATTTTGGTTAGGTGTGACTAGGGTGGGTGATCTAGTGCATTTATTTCTATGTTGGCCTGGTATGGTTCCCAATCAGAGGCAGCTGTTTATCGTTGCCTCTGATTGGGGATCATATTTAGGCAGCCATTTCCCCACTGTGTTTTGTGGGATCTTGTTTCTGTGTAGTTGCCTGTGAGCACTACTTGAGCTTCACGTTTTGTTTGCTGTTTATTGTTTTTGTGAGTTTCCTTTATCAAACATGTGGAACCCAAATCATGCCGCATGTTGGTCTGAGTATATTTCCAGTTCGTACGACGAGCGTAACAGAACGTTCTTTGCCCAGCATACACCCCTCCAACCCGACATGCTTCTCTACTCATTTGCTGGATGCAGAGTTCATCATAGTTCAAGTGAAGGTCAAGTAAATAATAGAAAAAGCAGACTGTATTGCAAGCATCTCTGATGGGTGGTCAAATGTTCGTGGGCAAGGAATAATTAACTACATCATCTCCACCCCTCAACCAGTATTCTACAAGAGTACAGACACAAGGGACAACAGACACACTGGTCTCTACATTGCAGATGAGCTGAAGGCAGGTATCAATGACCTTGGACCACAGAATGTATTTGCACTGGTGACAGACAATGCTGTGAACATGAAGGCTGCTTTGTCTAAAGTGGAGGAGTCCTACCCTCACATCACACCCATTGGCTGTGCTGCTCATACATTGAATCTGCTCCTCAAGGACATGATGGCATTGAAAACAATGGATACACTCTACAAGAAAGCCAAGGAAATGGTTAGGTATGTGAAGGGTCATCAAGTTATAGCAGCAATCTACCTCACCAAGCAAAGTGAGAAGAATAAGAGCACCACATTGAAGCTGCCCAGCAACACCTGTTGGGGTGGTGTTGTCATCATGTTTGACAGTCTCCTGGAGGGGAAGGCGTCTCTCCAAGACATGGCCACATCACAGTCTGCCGATATGGATAGCCCCATCAAGAGGATCCTCCTGGATGATGTATTTTGGGAGAGAGTGGTAAGCAGCCTGAAACTCCTGAAACCTATAACAGTAGCCATTGCACGGATTGAGGGAGACAGTGCCATCCTGTCTGATGTTTAGACTTGCAGATGTAAGAGAATAAATCCGTTCTGCCCTGCCTACTTCACTGTTGCTCCATGCAGAGGAAACTGCAGTTCTAAAATACATCAAAAAGCGTGAAGACTTCTGCCTGAAGCCCATACACGCCACGCCGCAGCTTACATGTTGGACCCCAAGTATGCTGGCAAGAGCATCCTGTCTGGTGCAGAGATCAACAAGGCCTATGGTGTCATCACTCCCGTGTCTTGCCACCTTAGGCTGGATGAGGGCAAGGTTCTTGGCAGTCTGGCGAAGTACATTTTTGGATGGAGATGCAGTCGATATGGCAGTCGTGCCAACATATCCCATCAGCCACCTGGTGCAAGGGACTTTGTGGATCTGAGGCTCTTTTCCCTGTTGCCTCCATCATCCTCCAAATCCCACCAACATCAGCCGCCTCAGAGCGCAACTAGTCCTTGTTTGGGAACACACACCAAAGCACGGAACAGGCTGACCAATACAAGGGTGGAAAAATTGGTGGCCATCCAGTCAAATTTGAGGCTTTTTGAGCCTGACAACGAGCCATCCTCAACAAAAAGTTGAAAGTGACAGTGAACATGAGGCCTTAGAGTCTGATGTACAAGAGGTGGACATTGAGGAGGTCCAGGGGGAAGACATGGAAGCCTGAGAGGAGACAAAAAAAGCTTTAGTTTCTAGACTATCATTTTATGTATGTTGAAAATGTTTTTGGGAGATGCGATGGATCATTGGGGATCATTCAATATTCCCTTTCTTTTCTTGTTCAGTAAAATCATCCCATGTGAAGAGTCAACTCATTTAATTAAAGATCAATTTGTAACTAAATTGTTTTTAAATTTATTTTGGAAGGATTTAAATCATTTGCAATCATCTCTACTTATGATAAGGTAAAAGGTTTATGTTTCTGACTCCATATGATATGATAAATATATCCAATGCAAAAAAATCTACATTTAAATGGTATTAATATTATTATTAATATTATTTTATTATTTCCGTTAATTCACATATATTCCCTTTAATTCCCATATATTCCCATTAATTCTCACAAGATAAATAAATAAGTACAGTATGGTGATGAGGTAGTTGGATGGGCTATTTACAGATGGGCTATGTACAGGTGCAGTGATCTGTAAGCTGCTCTGACAGCTGGAGCATAAAGCTATTGAGGGAGATATGTCTCCACCTTCAGTGATTTTTGCAGTTTGTTCCAGTCATTGGCAGCAGAGAACTGGAAGGCGGCAAAAGGAGAAATTGGCTTTGGGGGTGACCAGTGAGATATACCTGTTGGAGTGCGTGCTACGGGTGGGTGCTGCTATGGTGACCAGTGAGCTGAGATAAGGCAGTCTTTACCTAGCAAAGACTTGTAGATGACCTGGAGCCAGTGGGTTTGGCAACAAGTATGAAGTGAGGGCCAGCCAATGAGAGCGTACACTGCGACAGTGGTGGGTAGCACAGTGGTGACACAACGGATGGCTATGTGACAGACTGCATCCAATTTGGAGGCTATTTTGTAAATTACATCGCCAAAGTCGAGGATCGATAGGATGGTCAGTTTTGCGAGAGTATGTTTGGCAGCATGAGTGAAGGATGCTTTCTTGCGATATAGGAAGTCGATTTTAGATTTAATTTTGGATTGGAGATGCTTAATGTGAGTCTGGAAGGAGAGTTTACAGTCTAAACAGACGCCTAGGTATTTCTAGTTGTCCACATATTCTAAGTCAGAACCGTCCAGAGTAGTGATGCTGGACAGGCGGGCAGGTGCGGGCAGTGATCGGTTGAAGAGCATGCACTTAGTTTTATTTGCATTTAAGAGCAGTTGGAGGCCACAGAAGGAGAGCTGTATGGCATTGAAGCTCGTCTGGAGGTTAGTTAACACAGTGTCCAAAGAAGTGCCAGAGGTATACAGAATGGTGTCGTCTGCTTAGAGATGGATCAGAGAATCGCCAGCAGCAAGAGCGACATCATTGATGTATACAGAGAAGAGAGTCGGCCCGAGAATTGAGCTCTGTGGCACCCCTATAGAGACTGCCAGAGGTCCAGACAACAGGCCCTCCGATTTGACACACTGAACTCTATCAGAGAAGTAGTGGTGTTGAACGCTGAACTGTATTCAATGAATAGCATTCTCACGTAGGTGTTCCTTTTGTCCAGGTGGGAAAGGGTAGTGTGGAGTGCAATAGAGATTGCATCATCTGTGGATCTGTTGGGGCGGTTTGTAAATTGGAGTCAATCTAGGGTTTCTGGGATGATGCAGTTGATGTAGGCCATGACCAGCCTTCCAAAGTACTTCACGGCTATAGAGGTGAGTGCTAAGGGTCAGGAGTAATTTAGGCAGGTTATCTTAGTGTTCTTGGGCACAGGGACTATGGTGGTCTGCTTGAAACATGTTGATATTACAGACTCAGTCAGGAACAGGTTTAAAATGTAAGTGAAGACACTTGACAGTTGGTCTACGCATGCTTGCAGTACACGCCCTGGTAATCCGTCTGGCCTTGCGGACTTGTGCATGTTGACCAGTTTAAAGGTCTTACTCACATCGGCTACGAAGAGCGAGATCACACAGTCGTCTGGAAGAACTGATGCTGTCATGCATGCTTCAGTGTTGCTTGCTCTCGAAGTGAGCATGGAAGTAATTTAGCTCGTCTGGTAGGATCGTATCACTGGGCAGCTCGTGGCTGTGCATGAAAGCGTTAGCTCTAGCCTTTAGCTCAGTGCGGATGTTGCCTGTAATCCAGCTCAATGTAGATGTTGCCTGTAATCCAGCTCAATGCAGATGTTGCCTGGAATCCAGCTCAATGCAGATGTTGCCTGTAATCAATGGCTTCTGTTTGGGTTATTTACGTGCAGTCACTGTGGGAAGACGTCATCAATGCACTTATTGATGAAGCCAGTGACTGATGTGGTGTATGCCTCAGTGCCATCGGAAGAATTCATGAACATATTCCAGTCTGTGCTAGCAAAACATCCCTGTAGCATAGCATCTGCGTCATCTGACCACTTCTTTATTGACTGAGTCACTGGCACTTCCTGATTTATTTTTTGCTTGTAAGCAGGAATCAGGAGGATATAATTATTGTCAGATTTGCCAAATGGAGGGCGAGGGAGAGCTTTGTACATGTCTTTGTGTATGGAGTAAAGGTAGTCTAGAGTTTTTTCCCCTTTGGTAGAAATGCTGGTAGAAATCAGGCAAAACGGATATAACGGCGATCAACAGTGTTGTTGTCATGGAAGTTCACCGAGTTTTGAAATCGGCTCGGTAACTAATCTGCAATCTGTGTAGGAATATTATTAGTTTCTCAGAAATCCATTTGTATTGCTAGTTAAACCTAATGTTAGTTAGCTAGCTATCATTGAACCTTGTTGGTTAGCTCTAGCTACTTGCAGATGCATACTACAGCATTTAATGCATGATGGCTAGCTATGACAATATGTTTTTATTACTAGTACTGTATGGGTTGGGATTATGGTTCATTGTTTAGCGAGCTAGCTACATGTCTAAACAAAAGACTCCGCTTCGCCAGATGATTACATGATCCATCAAGTTAGCCAGGTGTGTCTGGGAGTGATTACGGACATCGATTATATTTCATGAACATGTGAACATGTCTAGATAATAGAGACCCATCCACTCAGCTAGATGTGACTGGGAGGTGGTTATAGCATTTCTTTCACATGACCCATCAATTTAAACAAGTGTGTCAGGTAAGCATCATCTGGGGCGGCAGGGTAGCCTAGTGGTTAGAGCGTTGGACTAGTAACCGTTGCAAGTTCAAACCCCTGAGCTGACAAGGTACAAATATGTCGTTCTGCCCCTGAACAAGGTAGTTAACCCACTGTTCCTAGGCCGTCATTGAAAATAAGAATTTGTTCTTAACTGACTTGCCTAGTTAAATAAAGGTAAAATAAATCTACAAATTCAAACATCTTTATACAATATTTATATCTAGCCCCTTTCTATTTTTGATATTGCTACTATGCAAATATGAGCTGTACCATTTACACCTTCTGTATCCTGTGCATGTGACAAATACATTTTGATTTTATTTGACATTGTGTGTGTTTACCAGAGACGGGAATGTGAGGAACAACATGATTTGCACCAGATTAGGATATAAGCCAAGGACTAGATAACGTGTGTTCTTACCTGGAGTTTTTCTTTGTTGTAGGCTACTATATTTACCACTTTTAGTCTTGAAATCTTTGGTCGTTTACTACACTGCCTTATTCACTCTGTTTAGCACATGGCCTCACATGTGAATCCTCAAAGAGATGGGTGGGGCTAAGGTTTAGGGGGGTGTGAACGATGCTGAATGGGTGGGGCTAAGGTTTAGGAGGGTGTGAACGATGCTGAATGGGTGGGGCTAAGGTTTAGGAGGGTGTGAACGATGCTGAATGGGTGGGGCTAAGGTTTAGGAGGGTGTGAACGATGCTGAATGGGTGGGGCTAAGGTTTAGGAGGGTGTGAACGATGCTGAATGGGTGGGGCTAAGGTTTAGGAGGGTGTGAACGATGCTGAATGGGTGTAGACAAAGAAGAGCTTTCCAGTAGGTGTACCAATTCATTCAAGGGCCATTTTACTCAAAAGTGGGGTTACAAGTTGATCAACTTTCAAAGTAGAATGACTTTCCCATTCATTGTTCCTCAACTGCAGTGTATGATATACAATTTTCTAGCTCTGAGTCTGTACTTTTATCCAATGAAAAAAAAAAAACACAATTTCAAATGATGCAACATAAGACTGAAAAGAGGTGTTGGGTCACAAATGTGAAACCAGTCATATTGGAGCAAACTGAAGCATATCAACATACAAACTCTCCCACAGTGAAGTTTATGAAATGCTATGCCATTATGCAAAAATTAAATTGTATGGACATTTAAAGCTGCAATAGGTCACTTTTTTTTTAGGTGACCGGACCAAATTCACACAGAAATGTGTGTTATAGAGCTGTCATTCTCATTGAAAGCAAGTCTAAGAAGCGGTAGATCTGTTCAAAACAAGTTTTGTTTTGACATCTTTTGCTTTCAGTTTTGTACACCAGCTTCAATCAAACAGCTGAGAATACAAGATGTTTGCTTATGGAAAATATATTTCACAGCGTTTTAGATGTGGCACAATGATTCTCTACACTACACTTGATTGTTTTGTCACGTAAACTGAAATTAGGGGAACTATTAGAATTTTTGCAACCAGGATATATTGGAACAATTTCTGCATAGTGTATCTTTAAATATTATCTACAACCGTCACTAGGCCTAATAACCACACATATTCAACTGCCAATTTACTGTTAGTTCTCTTCAGTTGGTGTAGTCTACATTATCATTCCATTTAATTCCATTGTTTTGTTTACCTTCCTTTGCTTCCTATGTAAACGCTGTCACGGCCATGTGGTTGTTACTGAGGATCATTAGTAACAGTTTATAATATATATATATATATATATATATATATAAATATATATAAATAAATACATGTAGGCTAATTAAATCATTATGGAGCAGAGCGCAGACCAAGTCGTAATAGTTTGAACCTGACGCATTGCGCAATTACCTGGCTGTGTCATCATAAATGTACTGGAAACTTCCATGAGAAAGTCTGTTGGCCAGCAAGTCAGAGGATGTTCAGCAGTTAAATCAAATGTATTCAGAGCTCACAAGGTAGCCACAGCTGCGGAGCGTTTTCGCCACTGAATAAGGTATTGTGGGTTTGAAAACCAGATACTGAGAAGTGCTTAGGAAAGGCATGTGCCGAAAAGGCGTAAATTCCAAATTCGGAATTGGCAACTAACAGAACAGTGTTTTATAGAAATAGAATGATGGATGTATGTTATAGACATGTATGTTATATTTATGTAGTTGCCTTTCATCCAAATTCCTTCTCCAGAGTCTATGAAGCTTAGCTAGCTGGCGTATTGGCAGATGTAGTATTTCTGCTCTGGAATGATAAGGACCCTACATGTGAAATCTGGTGAAGAGGCTTATAGCTGGGGCTTCCTTGAATCCTTCCAAGTCCCCATCTTCCCAATTGTATGATTTGCCAAATGTAATGAATTTGTTGTTGCGATATATTTCATGCCTTTGCCACGGCAACAACACCATCCTCTGTAGAGAGATTTGAGTGACATCACAGGGAGAATCTCACAATGAGTATATCAAAAAGAGAGTAGAATTCTGAAACCCCAAACACACACACACACCCACACACAGGGCTCCCTCCCTCAGTCAAATTGACACAGAGATAACAGTGGCTTTACAAACAGAGTGAGTGTTGGTTAGATGAGAAGGTTCAGTGGAGGGTTGAGAGACAACGAGGAGAGGTGGATGGAGGGAGGGAGGGTGTGAAGGAGAGAAGGAAAGGGGGGTGATAATGGCTCCCCATTTTCTTAATGTGCCTTTTGTGTTTGTCTGTTTGTCTCTTTCTCTTTCAGGATCCCTCCATTTCTGTTACCATGGGGACAGCATGCATGTTTCCTCTTTTAACTCTTACCTCTTCAAAATTCAATTCAATTTAAGGGCTTTATTGGCATAGAAAACATATGTTAACATTGCCAAAGCAAGTGAAGTAGATAATAAACAAAAGTGAAATAAACAATTAAAATGTACAATAAACATGACACTCACAGAAGTTCCAAAAGAATAAAGACATTTCAAATGTCATATTATGTCTATATACAGTGTTGTAATGATGTGCAAATAGTTATAGTACCAAAGGGAAAATAAATCAACAATAATACAGGTTGTATTTACAATGGGGTTTGTTCTTCACTTTTCTTGTGGCAACAGGTCACAAATCTTGCTGCTGTGATGGCACACTGTGGTATTTCACCCAGTAGATATGGGAGTTTATTAAAATGGGGTTTGTTTTCTAATTCTTTGTGGATCTGTGTAATCTGAGGGAAATATGTGTCTCTAATATGGTCGTACATTTGGCAGGAGGTTAGGAAGTGCAGCTCAGTTTCCACCTCATTTTGTGGGCAGTGAGCACATAGCCTGTCTTCTCTTGAGAGTCAGGTCTGCCTACGGCGGCCTTTCTCAATAGCAAGGCAATGCTCACTGAGTCTGTACATAGTCAAAGCTTACCTTAAGTTTGGGTCAGTCACAGTGGTCAGGTATTCTGCCGCTGAGTACTCTCTGTTTAGGGCCAAATAGCATTCTTGTTTGCTCAGTTTTTTTTGTTAATTCTTTCCAATGTGTCAAGTAATTATCTTTTTGTTTTCTCATGATTTGGTTGAGTCTAATTGTGTTGTTGTCCTGGGGCTCTGTGGGGTCTGTTTGTGTTTGTGAACAGAGCCCCAGGACCAGCTTGCTTAAGGGACTCTTCTCCAGGATCATCTCTCTGTAGGTGATGGCTTTGTTATGGAAGGTTTGGAAATTGCTCCCTTTTAGGTGGTTGTAGAATTTAATGGCTCTTTTCTAGATTTTGATAATTAGCGGGTATTGGCCTAATTCTGCTCTGCATGCATTATTTGGTGTTTTACGTTGTACACAGAGGATATTTTTTGCAGAATTCTGCATGCAGAGTCTCAATTTGGTGTTTGTCCCATTTTGGGAATTATTGGTTGGTGAGCGGACCCCAGACCTCACAACCCTAAAGGACAATGGGTTCAATAACTGATTCTTCTCTATCACTCGTTTCAGTGTTACCATGACAATCACATCATCCCACCCGGTCTCATTGGGTTCCATCCCAACACATGTCCCTCTATTTGTCTGTCTATCTTCCTCTCTGTCTGTGTCCTTCTGGCTTCCTGTTTGTCTGTCTACCTCTTTTTTTGACTTGTCTGTCTGTCTGTCTGTCTGTCTGTCTAGCTCTCTCTCTGTCTGTCTGTCTGTCTGTCTGTCTGTCTGTCTGTCTGTCTGTCTGTCTGTCTGTCTGTCTGTCTGTCTGTCTGTCTGTCTGTCTGTCTGTCTGTCTGTCTGTCTGTCTGTCTGTCTGTCTGTCTGTCTGTCTGTCTGTCTGTCTGTCTGTCTGTCTGTCTACCTCGCTCTCTGTCTACCTCGCTCTCTGTCTACCTCGCTCTCTGTCTGTCTGTCTGTCTGTCTGTCTGTCTGTCTGTCTAGCTCTCTCTGTCTGTCTGTCTGTCTGTCTGTCTGTCTGTCTGTCTGTCTGTCTGTCTGTCTGTCTGTCTGTCTACCTCGCTCTCTGTCTACCTCGCTCTCTGTCTGTCTGTCTGTCTGTCTGTCTGTCTGTCTGTCTGTCTGTCTGTCTGTCTGTCTGTCTGTCTGTCTGTCTGGCTAGCAGCCTCTTCACCTGTTCTATCGCTCCCTCTGTCTGCTTGTCCCTCTCCTTGCATCTCCCTTTCTGCTTTTTTAGAATAATTTGTTTGTACTCATCCATCAAACAGTAGCAACTGAATGTCATTGGAGGGCTGGAACAAGCACACAAAAAGGGAGGGATTTAGGTAATTTTCACAGACGGCAGCTGTTGCTATGGTGATAGAACTTTTGGATTTGCTGGAGAGAGGGAGAGTGAGGGATGAATAGATGGATAGACAGAAAGACAGCTAAATGTATATGGAGAGAGAGAGCGAGAGAGAGAGACAGAGAGAGAGAGAGAGAGAGGGAGAGAGAGAGAGAGAGAGAGAGAGAGAGAGAGAGAGAGAGAGAGAGAGAGGTGGAGAGAGAGATAGAGAGAGAGAAAGAGACATTTTCCTCCATCTCTTCTTATACTACATCGTAGCCAAAGCAAATGTCTTCCAACGCTGTTAATGCAGGCAGCAGGCTCTCTGTTAATGCAGGCAGCAGGCACTCTGTTAATGCAGGCAGCAGGCACTCTGTTAATGCAGGCAGCAGGCACTCTGTTAATGCAGGCAGCAGGCAGGGATATTAAATGGGGAATACGTCGGAAATCTGCAGTTACTACATCCATTTTTGGACTTATAAATTAAAGACACATACCCATTTATTCTTGAAGAATATAATTTACAAACGCCTCATGAGCTTAGCTGAGCTGTTGTACCTCATCAGAACCCAAAATATAAACTTGTTTCACATCATTGTTTGTAAACAATGTGCATTCTGAACCAACACTGTAAAGCCCCAAAACAGGGTTAAAACTATATAATGGATGGCCAATCGTTGCATCCATTGCTCCGTCTATGAATTTGAGAGACATTTGTCAAGACCCATCCCTCAGTGGTTTATCAAAATAACAGCGGGGTGACTGCTTTGATTGGCCTTCTAAGGTCAAAGAGAGATGGAAGGCTTTATGTAAATCTGTGGAATGACTTGCAACGATGCTGGGAGTACGGGGAAGGGAGGTGAAGATAGAGGCCAAAAGAGGGGAAAATAGAGGCCAAAAGAGGGGAAGATATAGGCCAAAAGAGGGGAAGATAGAGGAAGCATGAAGGAAGGTAAAAGACATCAATAAATACAAATGATATAGTCAGGGAGAGAGAGAGAAAGGCGAGGGGAGAGAGAGATTATGGCAAAGGGTCAGTATAGGGAGGTGAATGGGGGTAGAGAGAGACACAGGGTGAAAGATTGAGAGAGACAGAGGGAGAAGGGGAGAACGAGAGCAAGGAGGGGAGACAGAGGGAAAGAGAGAGGTGAGAGGAAGGGAGAGAAAGATAGAGGGGAGAGAGAAGAGGGTGAAGGGTCAGTACAGGGAGGTGTAGCGGGTGGAGAGAGGGGGGAGGGGAGGAGGAAATGCCATGCATTCCATTAGTGGTCAAAGAAAGCCACAGAGAGAGGGAGGGGAGCGGAAATGAAGTTGGCATGAAGGGAGAGAAAAACAGAGGAGAGGAACGACAAAATGAAAGAGAAATTAAGGAAAAATGGAGAGGTGGTACATCTAGAAAGAGGGGAGGGTGAGATGGGGTGAAAGCAGTATACACTTAATTTAAATATGGAGAAAATTATACTTAGAAGTTACAGCTGTACATGGTTGAACACTTTAACCTGAGTTACTGTGACAAGGCCGGTACGTAAAAGGCTTAAAAGTACACTGAAACGAAAACTTTATACAAATACATAATTTATTGTGCAAATAGGCACAAGCTAAACCAACAACATCACACATTAAACCTTTCCAACATGGACTCTATCTAGAACATTCTAGAACACACCTGTTTTATATGCTGGCTTGAGCAATTAACTAATTAGGTACACCTGGAGTGTGACCTGCCAGGCAGAACAGAGCCAATACCAATCCAGAAACAATTGAAACACTTAAACCAAACAATTAGCTGTCGGGAAACAATACTAATTGAAAGCTCTTGAATATGGAGGGCTTGGAATGTTGAATGAAGGAATAAAACACAACATACACATTTAAAAGAGTTCACAATGGTTGTGATTCAACAGAGAGTTTTTCTAGTTGTGGAAACGGCACAAAATTATGGTTGTGTTGACATGTTGTAGGAGACAAACTCACCGTTGTATCACAACAATATCAGTTGTATCTAGAGTTGGAAAATTCCGGGAACTTTAAATAAATGTCCAGATTTTCCCGAAATCCCGGTTGGAGGCCTCCTGGGATCAGGAGGGAATAAACAGGAAATCCATAATCCTCCAACCAGGATTTCTGGAAAACCTGGGAATTTACTGAAAATTCCTGGAATTTTGCAACTCTAGTTGTATCACAACCAAGTTGTGTAGTTTTACACTGAGTGTTTACGGGGCCAATGTGATGTGGCAAGTTTTCGAGAATAAGAAGGAGACAGGAGTGAAGAGATGAGACTTTCTCAATGAGTCAGAAGTTACTGTTATTCAGTTAGTTAAACTATGGGCTCCGTATTTGCGAAAATTCAGCGTTACAGTGTGATTGAAATTTAAAGACAATGTTCCCGTGTTAGCGGAGATTACGTTCACTGCCAACGCTGCATATGTCGGCTCAACAGGAAATGAGCTTTAAAACGGGTTTCAGATTGAATAAAGGTTTTTAGAGAAATTAGCTTTAAAACAGGCTTCAGATTGAATAGAGGAAAGTAGCTTTGAAACAGGCTTCAGATTGAATAGAGGAAAGTAGCTTTAAAACAGGCTTCAGATTGAATAGAGGAAAGTAGCTTTAAAACAGGCTTCAGATTGAATAGAGGAAAGTAGCTTTAAAACAGGCTTCAGATTGAATAGAGGAAAGTAGCTTTAAAACAGGCTTCAGATTGAATAGAGGAAAGTAGCTTTAAAACAGGCTTCAGATTGAATAGAGGAAAGTAGCTTTGAAACAGGCTTCAGATTGAATAGAGGAAAGTAGCTTTAAAACAGGCTTCAGATCGAATAGAGGAAAGTAGCTTTAAAACAGGCTTCAGATTGAATAGAGGAAAGTAGCTTTAAAACAGGCTTCAGATTGAATAGAGGAAAGTAGCTTTGAAACAGGCTTCAGATTGAATAGAGGAAAGTAGCTTTAAAACAGGCTTCAGATCGAATAGAGGAAAGTAGCTTTAAAACAGGCTTCAGATTGAATAGAGGAAAGTAGCTTTAAAACAGGCTTCAGATTGAATAGAGGAAAGTAGCTTTAAAACAGGCTTCAGATTGAATAGAGGAAAGTAGCTTTATCATTGGTCCCAGTGGATTCAAAGGGGTTTTCAACACTATCTTAGGTTTCGAATGGGGAAAAACCTGTGTTTTCAACTCTAAATGTGTTTCTGACTGAAGTCGGGATGCTTACTGTATCCAGGTTCGGGGGGAAGTGTTTGTGATTTATATCAGTGTGTTTGTGCTTTGGTGATTATGGATTCAACACTAACATGTTTCTGTTGAGGCCTAACTAACTCACTGGTCTGTTCTACTGCTAAGCCACACACATCTTACTTAAGCACTGTGAATGGATTCCCAAATGGCACCCTATTCCCTATGTAGTGCACTACTTTTGACCAGGGCCTGTCCCAAATGGCACCCTATTCCCTATGTAGTGCACAACTTTTTAAAGCGTTAAAAAAATATATTTCACTATAAAGGAAATATGGTGGAATTTGGGATGCACACACTGTCTCCCTAGTCCCGTGGGAGTTTGTGTCTTGTCAACACCCCTGGCTGTGTGTGGCTGAAAGTGTGGTTGATTGCTGATAGTCCTGTGACCACTGTCAGCTGTCCTCCTCCTCCATACTACATCTAATAAACAGCATACCCACACACGCACACACACGCGCACACACTCGCGCATTGCACACACGCACACACACGCACACACACTCGCGCATGCACACACGCACACACACACACACACTCTGATCTTGAGGCGAATTCCCTCTAAAAGAAAGAGCTCCTGTGTAACTCCATTGGGATCTAAATCTCTTTCATTCAGCACTGTGCCTCACAGCAACGCTACAGTGAAGTACAGCCACAAACATATTTCCTCCTGATCATTTTAATGATTTTAAACCCAAATAAAAAATGCATTTACATTGAAAGTCGTAGATTTTTCGTCGGAGGGCAAAATGCAGAATTGAAACGTATTTTCTGTGTCACTGCTAATGTTGAGAGTCACATGGACCCTGAAGCCCCTCCCCCAAGCCATGGCATGACATTCTGGTGCTCTGAACCACCGGAGGGATGCTGCTTTCACACAGCTAAAACAGTATTTTACACAGACGCAGTTTTAACCAGGCATATATGTAATAGACTTAAGGGAATCAGTGCAATTATATGATTTCAGAATACATTCAGTTTTTCCACAACAAGCATATTTCAGAATGTTTGTATGGGCATGTTTGTGTGTGTGTGTGTGTGTGTGTGTGTGTGTGTGTGTGTATGTGTGTGTGTGTGTGTGTGTGTTTGTGTACTCATTTGCATATGTGTGTGTCACAGTGGGAGTGTGGAGGAGCAGAGGTTGACTCCCGGCTACTAGCTAATTAAAGTTGTTCCAGAGAGAGACGGGGAAGGAGAGAGAGAGACGGAGAGGGGAATGAGAGAGAGAGGGGAATGAGAGAGAGAGAGACAGAGAGAATGAGCGAGAGAGAGAGAGAGAGGGGGGGGGGGACACGAGTCAGGAGAAAGGTGGAAGAAGGAGGGGGTAAGGAGGGAGGACACTAACATGAAAGATAAACATGCAGAGAGAAAGACCACGTTGGGAATTTGTAGAGTGGAGACTGAAGTGAACCGGTCAACTGTGATGTGGGAACGCGAATGGATCAGAAGACAGGGGATAGAGACAGAGTGAGAGACTTTTGAGATGTGCTTTTACACTACATGACCAAAGGTGTGTGGACACCTCCTTGTCCAACATCTCATTCCCAAATCATGTACATTAAGATGGAGTTGGTCCCCCCCATTTGCTGCTATAACAGCCTCCATTTTTCTGTTAAGGCTTTCCACTAGATGTTGGAACATTGCTGCTATAACAGCCTCCATTTTTCTGTTAAGGCTTTCAACTAGATGTTGGAACATTGCTGCTATAACAGCCTCCATTTTTCTGTTAAGGCTTTCCACTAGATGTTGGAACATTGCTGCTATAACAGACTCAATTTTTCTGTTAAGGCTTTCCACTAGATGTTGGAACATTGCTGATATAACAGCCTCCATTTTTCTGTTAAGGCTTTCCACTAGATGTTGGAACATTGCTGATATAACAGCCTCCACTGTTCTGTTAAGGCTTTCCACTAGATGTTGGAACATTGCTGATATAACAGCCTCCATTTTTCTGTTAAGGCTTTCCACTAGATGTTGGAACATTGCTGATATAACAGCCTCCACTGTTCTGTTAAGGCTTTCCACTAGACGTTGGAACATTGCTGTGGGGACTTGTTTCCATTCAGCCACAAGAGTATTTGTCAGGCCAGTCAAGTTTTTCCACACCAATCACAACAAACCATTTCTGTATGGACCTCACTTTGTGCACTGGGGCATTGTCATGCTGAAACACGAAAGGGCCTTCCCCAAACTGTTGCCACAAAGTTGGAAGCACAGAATCGTCTAGAATGTCATTGTATGCTGTAGCATTAAGATTTCCCTTCACTGGAACTAAGGGGTCTAATCCAAACCATGAAAAACAGCCCCAGACCATTATTCCTCATCCATTTGGCACTATGCATTGGGGCAGGTAGCGTTCTACTGGCATCCGCCAAACTCAGATTTGTCTGTCGGACTGCCAGATGGTGAAGCGTGATTCATCAGTCCAGAGAACGCGTTTCCACTGCTCCAGAGTCCAATGGTGGCGAGCTTTACACCCCTCCAGCTGACAGCCGGAATTGCGCATGGTGATCTTAGGCTTGTGTGCGGCTGCTCGGCCATGGAAACCCATTTCATGAAGCTCCCGACGAACAGTTATTGTGCTGCCGTTGCTTCCAGAGGCAGTTTGGAACTATGTTGTGTTGCAACCGAGTACAGACAATTTTTACACGGTACGAGCTTCAGCACCCGGCGGTCCTGTTCTGAGCTTTTGTGGTCTAACAATTTGCGGCTGAGCCGTTGTTGCTCCTAGATGTTTCCACTTTACAATAACAACTCTTACAGTTGACCGGGGCAGCTCTAGCAGGGCAGAAATTTGACAAACTGTCTTGTTGGAAAGGTGTCATCCTTTTGACTGTGCCATGTTAAAAATCACTGAGCTCTTCAGTAAGGCCATTCTACTGCCAATGTTTGTCTATGGAGATTGCATGGCTGTGTGCTCAATTTTATACACCTGTCAGCAACGGGTGTGGTTGGAATTTCCAAATCCACTAATTTGAAGTCCACATACTTGTGTATATATAGTGCATTTGGCAAATATAGAAAACCATATGTACGTACAATAGCTAATTATTTAATTTTAATCCAATAATACTAACATAGGTCTACCAATCTCAGCCATCCTGAAAAGAGAGTGAGAGAGAGAGCGAAATAGTGAAAGAGAAAGAGAGAAATAGTGAAAGAGCGAGAGAGAGATGGGGGAGGGAGAGAGTGAGTAAGAGCCAGCAGCAGTGAGGAGAGTTGAGTCTCCTGGGGAAAGAAGAGTGAAAAACCTGATCTGCTTGTTTCTCTCCTCTGAGGGGGAACATGGAGAGGAGAGGAGAGGGGGAACATGGAGAGGAGAGGAGAGGGGGAACATGGAGGAGGAGAGGAGAGGAGAGGAGAGGAGACGAGAGGAAACGAGAGGAAAGGAGATGAGAGGAGAGGAGAGGAGAGGAGAGGGGGAACATGGAGAGGAGAGGAGAGGGGGAACATGGAGAGGAGACGGGGAACATGGAGAGGAGACGGGGAACATGGAGGAGGAGAGGAGAGGGGGACATGGAGAGGAGAGGGGGAACATGGAGGAGGAGAGGAGAAGGGGAACATGGAGGAGGAGAGGAGAGGGGGAACATGGAGAGGAGAGGGGGAACATGGAGAGGAGAGGGGGAACATGGAGAGGAGAGGGGGAACATGGAGAAGAGAGGGGGAACATGGAGAGGAGACGGGGAACATGGAGAGGAGAGGGGGAACATGGAGAGGAGACGGGGAACATGGAGAGGAGAGGGGGAACATGGAGAGGAGAGGGGGAACATGGAGAGGAGACGGGGAACATGGAGGAGGAGAGGAGAGGGGGAACATGGATTAGGAGAGGAGAGGGGGAACATGGAGGAGGAGAGGAGAGGGGGAACATGGAGAGGAGAGGGGGAACATGGAGAGGAGAGGGGGAACATGGAGGAGAAGAGGAGAGGGGGAACATGGAGGAGGAGAGGAGAGGGGGAACATGGAGGAGGAGAGGAGAGGGGGAACATGGAGGAGGAGAGGAGAGGGGGAACATGGAGGAGGAGAGAAGAGGGGGAACATGGACAGGAGAGGGGGAACATGGAGGAGGAGAGGAGAGGGGGAACATGGAGGAGGAGAGGAGAGGGGGAACATGGAGGAGAAGAGAAGAGTGGGGACATGGAGAGGAGAGTGGGAACATGGAGGAGGAGAGGAGAGGGGGAACATGGAGGAGGATAGGGAGAACATGCTCTGCTGCTCATTCATTTCATGCCAAATTAGAGAGACAGAACTGAGCTAGTATCATCAATAGACCTCAACATGACAGACAGACAGACTGATAGACAGACTGAATGATGGAGAGAAAGAAGAATAGAAGGAAGGGGGGTAAAACAGATAGAGCGTGGGTCAATGTCAATATTCCAGGTGTGACATCCTAACATCATACACAGACAGACGGAATGTTCTTTACTACAACCCTTACTGAGCCTAAACCCCCACCATCTCACAACCCTTACTCAGCCTAAACCCCCAACATCTCACAACCCTTACTCAGCCTAAACCCCCAACATCTCACAACCCTTACTGAGCCTAAACCCCCAACATCTCACAACCCTTACTGAGCCTAAACCCCCACCATCTGACAACCCTTACTGAGCCTGAACCCCCACCATCTCACAACCCTTACTGAGCCTGAACCCCCACCATCTCACAACCCTTACTGAGCCTGAACCCCCACCATCTCACAACCCTTACTGAGCCTGAACCCCCACAGTCTCACAACCCTTACTGAGCCTAAACTCCCACCATCTCACAACCCTTACTGAGCCTAAACCCCCACCATCTCACAACCCTTACTGAGCCTGAACCCCCACCATCTCACAACCCTTACTGAGCCTGAACCCCCACCATCTCACAACCCTTACTGAGCCTGAACCCCCACCATCTCACAACCCTTACTGAGCCTAAACTCCCACCATCTCACAACCCTTACTGAGCCTAAACCCCCACCATCTCACAACCCTTACTGAGCCTGAACCCCCACAATCTCACAACCCTTACTGAGCCTGAACCCCCACCATCTCACAACCCTTAGTGAGCCTGAACCCCCACCATGTCACAACCCTTACTGAGCCTAAACTCCCACCATCTCACAACCCTTACTGAGCCTAAACCCCCAACATCTCACAACCCTTACTGAGCCTAAACCCCACCATCTCACAACCCTTACTGAGCCTAACCCCCCACCATCTGACAACCCTCACTGAGGCTAAACCCCCACCATCTCACAACCCTTACTGAGCCTGAACCCCCACCATCTCACAACCCTTACTGAGCCTGAACCCCCACCATCTCACAACCCTTACTGGGCCTCAACTCCCACCATCTCACAACCCTTACTGAGCCTAAACCCCCACCATCTCACAACCCTTACTGAGTTTGAACCCCCACCATCTCACAACCCTTACTGAGCCTGAACCCCCACCATCTCACAACCCTTACTGAGCCTGAACCCCCACTATCTCACAACCCTTACTGAGCATAAACTCCCACCACCTCACAACCCTTACTGAGCCTAAACCCCACCATCTCACAACCCTTACTGAGCCTGAACCCCCACCATCTCACAACCCTTACTGAGCCTGAACCCCCACCATCTCACAACCCTTAGTGAGCCTGAACCCCCACCATGTCACAACCCTTACTGAGCCTAAACTCCCACCATCTAACAACCCTTACTGAGACTAAACCCCCAACATCTCACAACCCTTACTGAGCCTAAACCCCACCATCTCACAACCCTTACTGAGCCTAACCCCCCACCATCTGACAACCCTCACTGAGGCTAAACCCCCACCATCTCACAACCCTTACTGAGCCTGAACCCCCACCATCTCACAACCCTTACTGAGCCTGAACCCCCACCATCTCACAACCCTTACTGAGCCTAAACTCCCACCATCTCACAACCCTCACTGAGGCTAAACCCCCACCATCTCACAACCCTTACTGAGCCTGAACCCCCACCATCTCACAACCCTTACTGAGCCTGAACCCCCACCATCTCACAACCCTTACTGAGCCTAAACTCCCACCATCTCACAACCCTTACTGAGCCTAAACCCCCACCATCTCACAACCCTTACTGAGCCTGAACCCCCACCATCTCACAACCCTTACTGAGCCTGAACCCCCACCATCTCACAACCCTTACTGAGCCTGAACCCCCACCATCTCACAACCCTTACTGAGCCTAAACTCCCACCATCTCACAACCCTTACTGAGCATAAACTCCCACCATCTCACAACCCTTACTGAGCCTAAACCCCCACCATCTCACAACCCTTACTGAGCCTGAACCCCCACCATCTCACAACCCTTACTGAGCCTAAACTCCCACCATCTCACAACCCTTACTGAGCCTAAACTCCCACCATCTCACAACCCTTACTGAGCCTGAACCCCCACCATCTCACATCCCTTACTGAGCCTGAACCCCCACCATCTCACAACCCTTACTGAGCCTAAACCCCCACCATCTCACAACCCTTACTGAGCCTAAACCCCCACCTTCTCACAACCCTTACTGAGCCTGAACCCCCAACATCTCACAACCCTTACTGAGCCTAAACCCCCAACATCTCACAACATTTACTGAGCCTAAACCCCCAACATCTCACAACCCTTACTGAGCCTAAACCCCCACCATGTCACAAGCCTTACTGAGACTAAACCCCCACCATCTCACAACCCTTACCGAGCCTGAACCCCCACCATCTCACAACCCTTACTGAGCCTGAACCCCCAACATCTCACTACCCTTACTGAGCCTAAACCCCCACCATCCTACAACCCTTACTGAGCCTAAACCCCCACCTTCTCACAACCCTTACTGAGCCTGAAACCCCAACATCTCACAACCCTTACTGAGCCTAAACCCCCAACATCACACAACCCTTACTGAGCCTGAACCCCCAACATCTCACAACCCTTACTGAGCCTAAACCCCCACCATGTCACAACCCTTACTGAGACTAAACCCCCACCATCTCACAACCCTTACTGAGCCTGAACCCCCAACATCTCACAAGCCTTACTGAGCCTAACCCCCCAACATCTCACAACCCTTACTGAGCCTGAAACCCCCACCATCTCACAACCCTTACTGAGCCTGAACCCCCACCATCTCACAACCCTTACTGAGCCTAAACTCCCACCATCTCACAACCCTTACTGAGCCTAAACCCCCAACATCTCACAACCCTTACTGAGCCTAAACCCCACCATCTCACAACCCTTACTGAGCCTGACCCCGCACCATCTGACAAACCTCACTGAGGCTAAACCCCCACCATCTCACAACCCTTACTGAGCCTGAACCCCCAACATCTCACAACCCTTACTGAGCCTTAACCCCCACCATCTCACAACCCTTACTGAGCCTGAACCCCCAACATCTCACTACCCTTACTGAGCCTAAACCCCCACCATCTCACAACCCTTACTGAGCCTAAACCCCCACCTTCTCACAACCCTTACTGAGCCTGAACCCCCAACATCTCACAACCCTTACTGAGCCTAAACCCCCAACATCTCACAACCCTTACTGAGCCTGAACCCCCAACATCTCACAACCCTTACTGAGCCTAAACCCCCACCATGTCACAAGCCTTACTGAGACTAAACCCCCACCATCTCACAACCCTTACTGAGCCTGAACCCCCAACATCTCACAAGCCTTACTGAGCCTATCCCCCCACCATCTCAAAACCCTTACTGAGCCTAAACTCCCACCATCTCACAACCCTTACTGAGCCTAAACCCCCACCATCTCACAACCCTTACTGCGCCTGAACCCCCACCATCTCACAACCCTTACTGAGCCTGAACCCCCACCATCTCACAACCCTTACTGAGCCTAAACGCCCAACATCTCTAAACCCTTACTGAGCCTGAACCCCCACCATCTCACAACCCTTACTGAGCCTAAACTCCCACCATCTCACAACCCTTACTGAGCCTAAATTCCCACCATCTCACAACCCTTACTGAGCCTGAACCCCCACCATCTCACAACCCTTACTGAGCCTGAACCCCCACCATCTCACAACCCTTACTGAGCCTGAACCCCCACCATCTCACAACCCTTACTGAGCCTAAACTCCCACCATCTCACAACCCTTACTGAGCCTTAACCCCCAACATCTCACAACCATTACTGAGCCTAAACCCCACCATCTCACAACCCTTACTGAGCCTAACCCCCCACCATCTGACAACCCTCACTGAGGCTAAACCCCCACCATCTCACAACCCTTACTGAGCCTGAACCCCCAACATCTCACAACCCTTACTGAGCCTTAACCCCCACCATCTCACAACCCTTACTGAGCCTGAACCCCCAACATCTCACTACCCTTACTGAGCCTAAACCCCCACCATCCTACAACCCTTACTGAGCCTAAACCCCCACCTTCTCACAACCCTTACTGAGCCTGAACCCCCAACATCTCACAACCCTTACTGAGCCTAAACCCCCAACATCACACAACCCTTACTGAGCCTGAACCCCCAACATCTCACAACCCTTACTGAGCCTAAACCCCCACCATGTCACAACCCTTACTGAGACTAAACCCCCACCATCTCACAACCCTTACTGAGCCTGAACCCCCAACATCTCACAAGCCTTACTGAGCCTATCCCCCCAACATCTCACAACCCTTACTGAGCCTGAACCCCCAACATCTCACAAGCCTTACTGAGCCTATCCCCCCAACATCTCACAACCCTTACTGAGCCTAAACCCCCAACATCTCACAACCCTTACTGAGCCTAAACCCCCAACATCTCACAACCCTTACTGAGCCTAAACCCCTAACATCTCACAACCCTTACTGAGCTTAAACCCCCAACATCTCACAACCCTTACTGAGCCTAAACCCCTAACATCTCACAACCCTTACTGAGCCTAAACCCCCAACATCTCACAACCCTTACTGAGCCTAAATTCCCAACATCTCATAGTCTGGAGTCATTAAATGGTCATCACTGAATTAGTGTTATTTAAAAAATGTCTGAATCTCAAATATCTGAATCTCAAATGTCTGAATCCCTAATGTCTGAATCCCTAATGTCTGAATCCTAAATGTCAGAATCCCTAATGTCTGAATACCTAATGTCTGAATCTCAAATGTCTGAATCCCTAATGTCTGAATCCTGAATGTCTGAATCCCTAATGTCTGAATCTCAAATGTCTGAATCCCTAATCTCTGAATCCTGAATGTCTGAATCCCTAATGTCTGAATCCCTAATGTCTGAATCCCTAATGTCTGAATCCCAAATGTCTGAATCTCAAATATCTGAATCCCTAATGTCTGAATCCCAAATGTCTGAATCCCTAATGTCTGAATCCCTAATGTCTGAATGTCAAATGTCTGAATCCCTAATGTCTGAATCCCTAATGTCTGAATCCTAAATGTCAGAATCCCCAATGTCTGAATCCCTAATGTCTGAATCCTGAATGTCTGAATCCCTAATGTCTGAATCCCTAATGTCTGAATCCCTAATGTCTGAATCCCAAATGTCTGAATCTCAAATGTCTGAATCCCTAATGTCTGAATCCCTAATGTCTGAATCTCAAATGTCTGAATCCCAAATGTCAGAATCCCTAATGTCTGAATCCCTAATGTCTGAATAGCTAATGTATGAATCTCAAATGTCTGAATCCCTAATGTCTGAATCACAAATGTCTGTATCTCTAAAGGCATCTTATTCTTAAGGTATTGCACTATATGGGGAATAGGGTACCATTTGCAATGCATCCAATTCCAACTTAATCCAGTTGTTAATTCAATCTTTACCCAGTTGTTAATTCAATCTTTACCCAGTTGTTAATTCAATCTTTACCCAGTTGTCAAGTCAATTTTTACCCAGTTGTCAAGTCAATCTTTACCCAGTTGTTAATTCAATCTTTACCCAGTTGTCAAGTCAATCTTTACCCAGTTGTTAATTCAATCTTTACCCAGTTGTCAAGTCAATCTTTACCCAGTTGTTAATTCAATCTTTACCCAGTTGTTAATTCAATCTTTACCCAGTTGTTAATTCAATCTTTACCCAGTTGTTAATTCAATCTTTACCCAGTTGTTAATTCAATCTTTACCCAGTTGTTAATTCAATCTTTTCCCAGTTGTTAATTCAATCTTTACCCAGTTGTCAAGTCAATCTTTACCCAGTTGTTAATTCAATCTTTACCCAGTTGTTAATTCAATCTTTACCCAGTTGTTAATTCAATCTTTACCCAGTTGTTAATTCAATCTTTACCCAGTTGTTAATTCAATCTTTACCCAGTTGTTAATTCAATCTTTACCCAGTTGTCAAGTCAATCTTTACCCAGTTGTTAATTCAATCTTTACCCAGTTGTTAATTCAATCTTTACCCAGTTGTTAATTCAATCTTTTCCCAGTTGTTAATTCAATCTTTACCCAGTTGTTAATTCAATCTTTACCCAGTTGTTAATTCAATCTTTACCCAGTTGTTAATTCAATCTTTACCCTGTTGTCAAGTCAATCTTTACCCAGTTGTTAATTCAATCTTTACCCAGTTGTTAATTCAATCTTTACCCAGTTGTTAATTCAATCTTTACCCAGTTGTTAATTCAATCTTTACCCTGTTGTCAAGTCAATCTTTACCCAGTTGTTAATTCAATCTTTACCCAGTTGTTAATTCAATCTTTACCCAGTTGTTAATTCAATCTTTACCCAGTTGTTAATTCAATCGTTACCCAGTTGTCAAGTCAATCTTTACCCAGTTGTTAATTCAATCTTTACCCAGTTGTTAATTCAATCTTTACCCAGTTGTTAATTCAATCTTTACCCAGTTGTTAATTCAATCTTTTCCCAGTTGTTAATTCAATCTTTACCCAGTTGTCAAGTCAATCTTTACCCAGTTGTTAATTCAATCTTTACCCAGTTGTCAAGTCAATCTTTACCCAGTTGTTAATTCAATCTTTACCCAGTTGTTAATTCAATCTTTACCCAGTTGTTAATTCAATCTTTTCCCAGTTGTTAATTCAATCTTTACCCAGTTGTTAATTCAATCTTTACCCAGTTGTTAATTCAATCTTTACCCAGTTGTTAATTCAATCTTTACCCTGTTGTCAAGTCAATCTTTACCCAGTTGTTAATTCAATCTTTACCCAGTTGTTAATTCAATCTTTACCCAGTTGTTAATTCAATCTTTACCCAGTTGTTAATTCAATCTTTACCCTGTTGTCAAGTCAATCTTTACCCAGTTGTTAATTCAATCTTTACCCAGTTGTTAATTCAATCTTTACCCAGTTGTTAATTCAATCTTTACCCAGTTGTTAATTCAATCGTTACCCAGTTGTCAAGTCAATCTTTACCCAGTTGTTAATTCAATCTTTACCCAGTTGTTAATTCAATCTTTACCCAGTTGTTAATTCAATCTTTACCCAGTTGTTAATTCAATCTTTTCCCAGTTGTTAATTCAATCTTTACCCAGTTGTCAAGTCAATCTTTACCCAGTTGTTAATTCAATCTTTACCCAGTTGTTAATTCAATCTTTACCCAGTTGTTAATTCAATCTTTACCCAGTTGTTAATTCAATCTTTACCCAGTTGTTAATTCAATCTTTACCCAGTTGTCAAGTCAATCTTTACCCAGTTGTTAATTCAATCTTTACCCAGTTGTCAAGTCAATCTTTACCCAGTTGTCAAGTCAATCTTTACCCAGTTGTTAATTCAATCTTTACCCAGTTGTTAATTCAATCTTTACCCAGTTGTTAATTCAATCTTTACCCAGTTGTTAATTCAATCTTTACCCAGTTGTCAAGTCAATCTTTACCCAGTTGTTAATTCAATCTTTACCCAGTTGTCAAGTCAATCTTTTCCCAGTTGTTAATTCAATCTTTACCCAGTTGTTAATTCAATCTTTTCCCAGTTGTTAATTCAATCTTTACCCAGTTGTCAAGTCAATCTTTACCCAGTTGTTAATTCAATCTTTACCCAGTTGTTAATTCAATCTTTACCCAGTTGTTAATTCAATCTTTTCCCAGTTGTTAATTCAATCTTTACCCAGTTGTCAAGTCAATCTTTACCCTGTTATTTAGTCAATCTTAATCCAGTTGTTAATTGGACGAGGGGGGGAAGGGGGGAGGATGAGGGGGGAATGGGGGAGGAGAGGGAAGGGAGGAGGACGAGGGGATAAGGGGGAGGACGGGGGAAGGAAGGCGAGGAGTGAAAGGGGGAAGGAGGAGGACGAGGAGATAAGGGGGGTGGTGTTTACCACTCTTAAGAAGCAATTAACGCGGCAGAGAAATGAAGAGGTGAATAAAACATAAAGAAAAACAGATGGAGGAAATCAGAGAGAGGTTGAGGGAAGAGAGAGATTCATTATTGAAAAAGGGGGGATATATAAATGGGGCGTGGGGGAATAAGAGATTGAAATGAAATGTAGAAAAATAAGTCAGTCAATTATGAGAGAGAGAGGAGGAGAGCAAGAGAGAGAGAGAGAGGGAGCAAGAGACAGAGAGAGGGGTGTGAGAAAGAGAGAGAGAGAGGGGGAGCAAGAGACAGAGCGAGAGAGAGGGAGGAGAGCAAGAGAGAGAGAGAGAGAGGAGAGCAAGAGACAGAGAAAGGGGGTGTGAGAACGAGAGAGAGAGAGGGGGAGAGCGAGAGAGAGAGAGAGAGAGGTTGGGAGAGAGAGGATAGGAGGAGGGGAAGAGAGGGGAGAAATAGTTGTACTGTGTGTGTGTGTGTGTGTGTGTGTGTGTGTGTGTGTGTGTGTGTGTGTGTGTGTGTGTGTGTGTGTGTGTGTGTGTGTGTGTGTGTGTGTGTGTGCGTGCGTGTTCTTGCGCACATATGCATGTATGTCTGTCCGTGTGTCAGATTTCCAGTGTATATTTCTGTCTTTTCAACAAACAGTTCAGTGCGTGGCCTAACCCAGTTCTCTCAAGTCTCTGGCTATGATTCAGACCTTCATTGTAAAAATGCTAAGCTTAGTTTGTATCAAACATCTCAGCGTAGGAGTGAATCACTTTAGACCTTTAGATCACAATATAAAGGTTAGATGGTCTACTGTGTAGATGGGTCTACTGTGTAACTAGGTCTACTGTGTAGATGGGTCTACTGTGTAGCTAGGTCTACTGTGTAGATGGGTCTACTGTGTAGCTAGGTCTACTGTGTAGATGATCTACTGTGTAGCTAGGTCTACTGTGTAGATGATCTACTGTGTAGCTAGGTCTACTGTGTAGATGATCTACTGTGTAGCTAGGTCTACTGTGTAGATAGGTCTACTAGGTCTACTGTGTAGCTAGGTCTACTGTGTAGATGATATACTGTGTAGCTAGGTCTACTGTGTAGCTAGGTCTACTGTGTAGCTAGGTCTACTGTGTAGATGGGTCTACTGTGTAGATGATATACTGTGTAGCTAGGTCTACTGTGTAGCTAGGTCTACTGTGTAGCTAGGTCTACTGTGTAGATGGGTCTACTGTGTAGATGATATACTGTGTAGCTAGGTCTACTGTGTAGCTAGGTCTACTGTGTAGCTAGGTCTAATGTGTAGATGGGTCTACTGTGTAGCTAGGTCTACTGTGTAGATGATCTACTGTGTAGCTAGGTCTACTGTGTAGATAGGTCTACTAGGTCTACTGTGTAGCTAGGTCTACTGTGTAGATGGGTCTACTGTGTAGCTAGGTCTACTGTGTAGATGATATACTGTGTAGATGGGTCTACTGTGTAGATGGTCTACTGTGTAGCTAGGTCTACTGTGTAGCTAGGTCTACTGTGTAGCTAGGTCTACTGTGTAGATGGGTCTACTGTGTAGATGATCTACTGTGTAGCTAGGTCTACTGTGTAGCTAGGTCTACTGTGTAGATGATCTACTGTGTAGCTAGGTCTACTGTGTAGATAGGTCTACTAGGTCTACTGTGTAGCTAGGTCTACTGTGTAGATGGGTCTACTGTGTAGCTAGGTCTACTGTGTAGATGATATACTGTGTAGCTAGGTCTACTGTGTAGCTAGGTCTACTGTGTAGCTAGGTCTACTGTGTAGATGGGTCTACTGTGTAGCTAGGTCTACTGTGTAGCTAGGTCTACTGTGTAGATGATCTACTGTGTAGCTAGGTCTACTTTGTAGATAGGTCTACTAGGTCTACTGTGTAGCTAGGTCTACTAGGCCTACTGTGTAGATAGGTCTACTGTGTAGATGGTCTACTGTGTAGCTAGGTCTACTAGGTCTACTGTGTAGATAGGTCTACTAGGCCTACTGTGTAGATAGGTCTACTAGGTCTACTGTGTAGATAGGCCTAATGTGTAGCTAGGTATTCTAGGTCTACTGTGTAGCTAGGTCTACTAGGCCTACTGTGTAGATAGGTCTAGTGTGTAGATGGTATACTGTGTAGCTAGGTCTACTGTGTAGCTAGGTCTACTGTGT
>NC_048572.1:82310914-82405914 GCF_013265735.2 Oncorhynchus mykiss
TGGAGAGCCCTGCGGTTGTGGGCGATGCAGTTGCCGTACCAGGTGGTGATACAGCCTGACAGGATGCTCTAAATTGTGCATCTATAAACGTTTGTGAGGGTTTTAGGTGACAAGACACATTTCTTCAGCCTCCTGAGGTTGAAGAGGCGCTGTTCCGTCTTCTTCACCACACTGTCTGTGAGGGTGGACCATTTCAGTTTGTCGGTGATGTTGTACGCAGAGGAACTTAAAACTTTCCACGTTCTCCACTGGTGTCCCGTCGATGTCGATTGGAGGGTGCTCCCTCTGTTGCTTCCTGAAGTCTACGATCAGTCTTCTTCTTCTGCTTTTATGGAGTGTATATAGTGCAACCAGGTTTTAGGCTATTGCTTCTCATGATGACACAAATGTTTGACAGTAAATAGCCACCCATTGTTTCATAAGACCTGTTTTTCTTCTTCTTCAAATCCTGAGGTGATGCTGCATTCATGTCATGTCAGAAACTTGGACATTCTGAAATGTTTGACTTTCTAATGAAGAAAGACAATACACAACTTGGGAAGTGTCCGAATCAATTTGAATCAGACTTGACACGAACGCAGCGTAACTCTCTCATCCGACATGGAAACCATGTGTTTGATGTGTTCGATACCATTCAATTTATTCTGTTCCAGACATTAATATGAGCCCTTCCTCCCCAATTACGGTGCCACCAGCCACCTGGTGCAGTTTGAGGCCATGTGGAGGAGAGTGATAGGGGCGGTGGAGATTGGGGTGTGAGCAGGTGGGTCTGGGCAGGGGTGATGTTGTCTATGTTTGTGTCTGGCTGTATGTTGTTGTTTGTACGTGGATGTTTTGTATTGTAAAAAAGATATATACACTACCGGTCCAAAGTTTTAGAACACCTACTCATTCAAGGGTTTTTATTTATTTTTACTATTTTCTACATTGTAGAATAATAGTAAAGACATCAAAACTATGGAATAACACATATAGAATCATGTAGTAACCAAAAAAGTGTTTAACATATCAAAATATATTTTATATTTGAGATTCTTCAAAGTAGCCACCCTTTGCCTTGATGACAGCTTTACACACTCATGGTATTCTCTCAACCAGCTTCATGTCACCTGGAATGCATTCCAATTAAAATGTGTGCCTTCTTAAAAGTTAATTTGTGGAATTTCTTTCCTTCTTAATGCATTTGAGCCAATCAGTTGTGTTGTGACAAGGTGTGTTGTGTATGTGTGAGGGGGGGGGGGGGGGGGGGGGGTACACAGAAAATATGGCAAGAACAGCTCAAATAAGCAAAGAGAAACGACAGTCCATCATTACTTTAAGACATGAAGGTCAGTCAATACATACAATTTCAAGAACTTTGAGTTTCTTCAAGTGCAGTCGCAAAACCCATCAAGTGCTGTGATGAAACTAGCTCTCATGAGGACCACCGCAGGAATGGAAGACCCAGAGGTACCAATGCTGTAGAGGACAAGTTAATTCGAGTCACAAGCCTCAGAAATTGCAGCCCAAATAAATACTTCATTTAGTTCAAGTAACAGACACATCTCAACATCAACTGTTCAGAGGAGACTGATGGAATCAAGGCACACTTAACCAGCATGGCTACCACAGTATTCTGCAGCGATACGCCATCCCATCTTGTTTGGGTTAATGTGGGACCATCATTTGTTTTTCAACAGGACAATGACCCAACACACCTCCAGGCTGTATAAGGGCTATTTTACCAAGAAGGAGAGTGATGGAGTGCTGCATCAGATAACCTGGCCTCCACAATCCCCCAACCTCAACCCAATTGAGACGGTTTGGGATGTATCGCAGAGTGAAGTAAAAGCAGCCAACAAGTGCACAGCATATGTGGGAACTCCTTCAAGACTGTTGGAAAAGCATTCCAGGTGAAGCTGGTTGAGAGAATGCCAAGAGTGTGCAAAGCTGTCATCAAGGCAAAGGGTGGCTAATTGAAGAATCTCAAATATAAAATATATTTTGATTTGTTTAACACTTTTTTGGTTACTACATGATTCCATATGTGTTATTTCATAGTTTTGATTTCTTCACTATTATACTACAATGTAGAAAATAGTACAAATAAATAAAAACCCTTGAATGAATAGGTGTTCTTAAACTTTTGACTGGTAGTGTATATATCTCATTTTAACTCCGGTTCCGAGTTTCCGAGTTGTATTGAACACGGCATAAACTCCGAGTTTCCCACTTGTAAAGTGATTGAACCAATAGGAAGCTCGAGTTTCCGAGTTGTCGTGAAATCACCAAGAGAACAGCAAATGCGGCATGATCATCCGAACAACGCCCGCGTGACAGTCCAATAGGAGCGCGAGCTGTCACCATACGTCACACAGGGATGTGGCTCGTGTGGAGGGGACGGAGGTTTATATACCCTCAAAGTAAACTTCCGAAACTTTTAGAAGCGTCAGTACTGAGTTGAGTTGGCTATGATTTAAATAGGCCTATTTATCTCTTTACAAACGTTTCACACATTTAGTCTCATTGAGGCTATCCAAACTTGTCAGGTCAGTTAGTCGGTCCATAATTTATTTGAAAAGTAATTTTTGGCAACTTGCAGGAGCATCATCATGTATCCAGAATCTACAGTGGGGTAAGTGTTTTCCTACAATATCCACTGTTCATTATATCTGCGGATTCAGATATCAGAAGCATCAGTAATAATAATTGTGAACCTTATATGGTGCTGTATGGAATTGTTTAATGTTAGTGAGTGTGGACTAATATAGATTAATGTGCGTAATTTAACGGAAAGCCGTGGTCATTTGCGCTTCTGTAGCCTGCTATACTTTATCATTATTTTTGGTCCAGTCCTAGGTTCATTTGTCAACACTTTTTCTCGGAAGAGCAGTTTTACCAGGTGACAGGCGCTAAATGAATGGTTAAAAGAACATCTGTATATAGTGGTATGTGTAGGGTTTTACTGTGTCTTTAATTCTAAAGTCTACAATTATATCATGCCAGAAGGCTAATGCATAATTGGATTAGGCTCCATTGCAGACATTTACTGGGCTGCGGAAATTCCTCAACATGGAAAATGTGGCTGTAACTTCGCGCTTGGTTCGTCACGTAGCCCAGCCCCATGAAAGGAATCTGTTACTAGACCTACACATGCCATGGGGTGTGTTAACATTGTGGATGCTGGTAGTACCCTTTTACTGTTAAACCAGAATCAGATGAAGATTATTTACAATAGGCGAGAGCGTGCGTGTGTGGGAAGTCCTTGGAAAATGTTCTCAGTTGTAATCTTGTTGTAATGTTATATTACATAATAAAAGGCTGCTTCAGACACAGCTGTGTTTCCCAATTCCCTTCTCGCTCCACCGCTTTAACTCACACTCAGGATGTGACCCAATGGCACCCTATTCCCTTTATAATGCACTACCTTTGACCAGGACTCATAGGACTCTGGTCAAAAGTAGTGCACTATGTAAGGCATAGGGTGCCATTTGGGCTATGACACAGATGGTCATGCCCATCTCCCTGTTTTCTTACTTTTGAGGCTGTTTTCCCACACATTTCCCACCTCTCTCCCTCTGTCAATTACATTTCAATTGTTTTCCCTCTCTCTCTCTCTCTCTCTCTCTCTCTCTCGCTCTCTCTCTCCTCTCTCTATCTCCTCTCTCTCTCTCTCTCCTCTCTCTCTCTCTCTCTTTCTCTCTCTCTCTCTCTCTCAGGTGCAGCTTTGAGGAGTGCAGTGCTACAGCTGAATGGCTCCTGTCCCGGACAGAGATACGCCCCCTGGTGGGGATAGTTTGTGGCTCAGGCTTGGGAGGCTTGGCAGAAATGCTAAAAGACCAGATGGCATTTAAATACAGCGACATTCCTAACTTTCCCCAGAGCACAGGTGTGTAGTTTTAAATGCGTGTTATGTATGTATACTTATCTCTAATCTCTAATACACTGTGTGTACTGATCTAACTGGTTTTTGTGTGTTCCAGTGCATGGTCACGCTGGCAGGTTGGTGTTTGGCATGCTGAAAGGGAAAGCATGTGTTTGTATGCAGGGAAGATTCCATCTCTATGAGGGATACCCCATCCATAAGGTTTGTTGATGTTTATATATACACTGCTCAAAAAAAATAAAGGGAACACTAAAAATAACACATCCTAGATCTGAATGAATGAAATATTCTTATTAAATATTTTTTTCTTTACATAGTTGAATGTGCTGACAACAAAATCACACAAAAATTATCAATGGAAATCAAATTTATCAACCCATGGAGGTCTGGATTTGGAGTCACACTCAAAATTAAAGTGGAAAACCACACTACAGGCTGATCCAACTTTGATGTAATGTCCTTAAAACAAGTCAAAATGAGGCTCAGTAGTGTGTGTGGCCTCCGCGTGCCTGTATGACCTCCCTACAACGCCTGGGCATGCTCCTGATGAGGTGGCGGATGGTCTCCTGAGGGATCTCCTCCCAGACCTGGACTAAAGTATCCGTCAACTCCTGGACAGTCTGGGGTGCAACGTGGCATTGGTGGATGGAGCGAGACATGATGTCCCAGATGTGCTCAATTGGATTCAGGTCTGGGGAACGGGCGGGCCAGTCCATAGCATCAATGCCTTCCTCTTGCAGGAACTGCTGACACACTCCAGCCACATGAGGTCTAGCATTGTCTTGCATTAGGAGGAACCCAGGGCCAACCGCACCAGCATATGGTCTCACAAGGGGTCTGAGGATCTCATCTCGGTTCCTAATGGCAGTCAGGCTACCTCTGGCGAGCACATGGAGGGCTGTGCGGCCCCCCAAAGAAATGCCACCCCATACCATGACTGACCCACCACCAAACCGGTCATGCTGGAGGATGTTGCAGGCAGCAGAACGTTCTCCACAGCGTCTCCAGACTGTCACGTCTGTCACATGTGCTCAGTGTGAACCTGCTTTCATCTGTGAAGAGCACAGGGCGCCAGTGGCGAATTTGCCAATCTTGGTGTTCTCTGGCAAATGCCAAACGTCCTGCACGGTGTTGGGCTGTAAGCACAACCCCCACCTGTGGATGTCGGGCCCTCATACCACCCTCATGGAGTCTGTTTCTGACCGTTTGAGCAGACACATGCACATTTGTGGCCTGCTGGAGGTCATTTTGCAGGGCTCTGGCAGTGCTCCTCCTGCTCCTCCTTGCACAAAGGCGGAGGTAGCGGTCCTGCTGCTGGGTTGTTGCCCTCCTAAGGCCTCCACATCTCCTGATGTACTGGCCTGTCTCCTGGTAGCGCCTCCATGCTCTGGACACTACGCTGACAGACACAGCAAACCTTCTTGCCACAGCTCGCATTGATGTGCCATCCTGGATGAGCTGCACTACCTGAGCCACTTGTGTGGGTTGTAGACTCCGTCTCATGCTACCACTAGAGTGAAAGCACCGCCAGCATTCAAAAGTGACCAAAACATCAGCCAAGAGCATAGGAACTGAGAAGTGGTCTGTGGTTATCACCTGCAGAACCACTCCTTTATTGGGGGTGCTAATTGCCTATATTTTCCACCTGTTGTTTATTCCATTTGCACAACAGCATGTGACATTTATTGTCAATCAGTTTTGCTTCCTAAGTGGACAGTTTGATTTCACAGAAGTATGATTGACTTGGAGTTACATTGTGTTGTTTAAGTGTTCCCTTAATTTTTTTGAGCACTGTATATATGTGTGTGGCCTAGTTACAGTTGTGACTTAAATCGGCTTGAAAATAATGTGCAAATATTGTACAATCCAGGTGTGCAAAGCTCTTAGAGATTTACCCAGAAAGACTCACTGCTGTAATCAAATCACATTTTATTTGTCACATGCACCGAATACAATATTTTACCTTACAGTAAAATGCTTACTTACAAGCCCTTAACCAACATAGCAGTTTTAATAAATAAGTGTTAAAGTATTTACTAAAATAAACTGTAGCAAAAATAATAATAAATAAAAAATATATTTAAAAAAATGAAAAAAAATGAAAAATAACAATTAAGGAGCAACAATAAACAGTAGTGAGGCTATATACAGGGGGTACTGGTACAGAGTCAATGTGGAGGCTATATACAGGGGGTACTGGTACAATGTGGAGGCTATATACAGGGGGTACTGGTACAGAGTCAATGTGGAGACTATATACAGGGGGTACCGGTACAGAGTCAATGTGTGGGGGCACCGGTTAGTCGAGGTAATTGAGGTAATATGTACATGTACGTAGAGGTAAAGTGACTATGCATAGATAATAAACAGAAAGTCGTAGCAGCGTAAAAATGGGGGGTGGGGTCAATGAAATTGTCCAGGTAGCATTTTAATAAGCTGTTCAGGAGTCTTCTGGCTTGGAGGTAGAAGCTGTTAAGAAGCCTTTCGGACCTAGACTTGGCGCTCCGGTACCGCTTGAAGCTCTCAACCTGCCACACTACAGTCCCGTCGATGAGAAAGGGGGCGCGCTCGGTCCTCCTTTTCCTGTAGTCCATAATCATCTCCCATGTCTTGATCACGTTGAGGGAGAGGTTGTTGTCCTGGCACCACACTGCCAGGTCTCTGACCTCCTCCCTATAGGATGTCTCATTGTGGTCGTTGATCAGGCCTACCACTGTTGTGTCGTCGGCAAACTTAATGATGGTGTTGGGAGTCGTGCTTGGCCACTGCCAAAGTATTCACTTCCAAAGGTGTGAATACTTATGTAAATAAGATATTTCTGTATTTCATTTACCAAATTTGCAGAAAAAAAGCTAAATATGTCTTCACTTTGTCATTATGGGGTATTGTGTGTAGATGGGTGGGACATATTTTTTCACCCATTTTGATTCAGGCTGTATCACAACAAAATGTTGAATAAGTCCAAGGGGTATGAATACTTTCTGAAGGCCCTGTATGTATCACTGCCTGTTTTCTGAGTGGTTTTGTGTGTTATTTAAGCCCTAGTATTGGATTCCTCTCATTCTTTTTGAGCACCTCTCTTACTTTATTTTGTTTGCTGAAGTGCAGAGGCCTACCTGAACTGTATTTTTCACATCGTATTTCACAGTATAGCTGGTTGTGCATTTGAATGTTATTAGGATCCCCCATTAGTTGATGCCACGGCGTCAGCTAATCTTCATGTGTAAAAAAAAAAATTACAAAAATTAATAAACAATTACAATTTAAATTCCCAAATGTTGCAGGTCACAATGCCCATGCGGATTTTCAAGCTGCTGGGTGTGGAAACTGTCATCCTGACCAATGCAGCTGGAGGCCTCAATCAAGACTACAAGGTTGGGGACATCATGATCATCAAAGACCACATCAACATGCCTGGGTTCGCTGGGAACAACCCACTGGCAGGACCCAATGATGAGAGGTGTGTGGTTATGTATATAGGGAACGGTTAAGGACGTACAATAGAGTGATTACGGAATGCAAATTAAAAAGGGTGCCAGCGCCCAAAAATGCCTGTTTTACTTTAATTAAGCAAATGTAATTACTAGGTAATGTTTTTGGGGCGAGTACCCTTTTTCCACGACTGGTTTATCAGGGACTGAAAACGGGTTTGGTTAAGTTACCACCACTTCCTCCTCCTAGGTTCGGGGTTCGGTTCCCCTCCATGTCTGATGCGTACGACAGGGAACTTCTGCAGCTGGCACAAGGTGTGGGGGCGGAGCTTGGCTTTGCAGACTTCCTGAGAGAGGGAGTTTACTGCGTCCTGGGCGGGCCCTCGTTCGAAACCATCGCTGAGTGTCGTATGATGAACAGACTGGGGGCTGACGCTGTGGGTGAGTCCTGGAGCAGCTACCTCAAATTATCACAACACCTCAGCACTACTACAATCATCTTCTACTCTAGCAACAATTTAAACTTCTAAACTTCGTCCACTGCCATAACAATACTTTTGCAAGCACTCCGTTGTTCTTGTAGTTTGCTCTTGCAGCATTTCATGCAGAATTATGAAGAATGCAACTCTGCAACTTTTGAATTACATTGTCAGTTAGTGCATTGCTTTTGTCCTCCTCGTTCTCATTGTTCTAGGCATGAGTACGGTGCACGAGGTGATTGTAGCGCGTCACTGTGGGATGCGTGTGTTCGCCCTGTCCCTGATCACCAACCAGGCTGTGATGGACTACGACAGCCAGGAGAAGGCCAACCACGAGGAGGTCCTGGAGACAGGCCAGCTGAGGGCAAAGCAGCTAGAGCGACTGGTGTCCAACATGGTGACCCATATAGAGCACAACAATAACGACGCCTGATAACTCTGACTGAATGTGGTTACACCGTGTGTGTATGGGGGAAGGGGGGCATTCCGTAATCACCCTATTGTACGTCCCCTAGATATCTGGCCACGCTGTTCTTTTTCTGTACTTTAACATTCTTCAAGGTAGCTGTTTGTTGACAACATGACTCATTGTTTGTGTTATGGAAACATGACAATTCGGAGTAAAGTACTATTATTTATGAGCCCTGCACTAAACGTTTATAAATATAGAGCTGTATTGAGGTGAACTGACCCGGTGCACTGACAATTTAATGTGTTAACTTTATATTTATTTTTGTTCAGTTCAGAAATACTTGCACGTTGTACATTTTCTAACAAGTGTGACTAATATGTAGATTTTAAAATTAGATGATATAGGTGAAGTAAATTACCAAAACGTAAGGGTGTTCCCATAATATAGTGGGCTCTAAAGTGCGACCAATTTGGTCGCAAATGCAACAAAATATTTTCCCGTGCGAACTGCAGTTTTAATTTTGGAGCACAGAGAGAATGGTAAAGGGATAGCTTCTTCAGGAGATCCGTGATTCTAGTAAAGATGGTTCAGTATGAAGATGATTAGAAACTGCTTCTCCAATAGAAATCCCAGATCATGCATGCATGCGATGTCCTGGCAAAGTTAGCTAGCTAAACTCATGTGCGGAAACACATCATTGGGTCGAACTGTCGTGTTGCACTGAATTGCGCATTTGCATTCCGTCAAATCAAAGGCACTCCTTCGATATAAATGAAAACGTGTAAGTTTGTCACTTTCACAAGGTTATGACATGTTCAGCTACTTAAAACATTGGCTCGAATCTAGATTGAAAATCGAGAAAATTAACGACCAAGGAAGATTTTTCCACTCATTGGTTTCCCAAACCCCAGTCTGGTCTGTCGAGTCGGCTTTGCGCCACGTTCCTGGAACTATCACAATGTTGTGCCTCTCTTGAGTAAAAAAAAAAAGCCACTTCCGGTAATGGCCGTACCCCTTTCTAGTCAAAACCATGAATGTCAGATCTTTTGCCTGTAGACATCACAAACTTGACGCTCTTAAAGAGACACTGTACCATTTACAATGTAATGCATCTCAATAAGAAAATAGTGCTTTTGCATAATGTAGAAACCTTATATTCCCCACATGACCAGTATTTGTATCAACATTTTAGCTTTTTATAATAAACCAATGTATTTACAGCATAACATATTCGTTTCTAGGGCACAACATGTGCTTCAGAAATATAATTAATTTAGGCTATATATGCTCTATAAAAAAACGTTGCACTTCTGATTTTTTACAGTTGGGAGCACCAGTGCTACCCATGACATGTTTGAATTTAGACTGACTGTAACGTGCTGTAAAGTAGCAGTGTGTTGGTGTATTAACAATTATGTTCTCTGTATATTTTTAATACTTATTTATAGAAGCACTTTTTTATCGTGTAATGGATGCTTTTTAGTCAACGTCTTAAAAAGGGGTTAAACTAGATTATTTTACCTTCCAAACGATGGGTAGTTTTAGCTTTGCCTTTATAAGAATGCTCATGAATGTGTATATCGATGGGGATTGAAAGGTGAATATAGGGTATTTTGTTGGTGCTACACAAGTCTTACTGTCACAATAAACGGAGTCAACTTGATAGACTGTGGTGTTCAAGCGCCACTTTGTTTTCTATGTCTCTGTAGAATTACTGTGTTGTCTCACCACAACTGTCAATCCAGGAAGCTCTTTACCACTTTCTCACCCAACATGTTTTAATGCCATGTTGCACCTCCAACCAGCAATTTCCATGACGTCAGCGCAATGTTTTCTTATAAATACCCATACAAGGTCATGAGTAGGTTCTGTTTTACAAGCTGTCCTCCCCATCCCTTTAAGAGCATGGGGTTGTGTCCCAAATGGCACCCTATTCCCTATATAGTGCACTGCTTTTAACGTGTTCACTGTATAGGGAATAGGGTGTCATTTGGGATGTGACCCAGATGCTCCTATCATAATTAACCCTTTTTGTCTTATGCCTAATGTGTAAAGTATGACTGCGCCTGAGAACTGTGCTGTCAAGGCCTAAATCAAGTTCAACCAAAACCTAGTTGCTTTTTAAAACTAGCATCACCTTAATTGTAGAATAACACAAAGGTCGTATTTCCCTGCTCAGACATTGCACGCCAGACGGTGCAGTCAGGCACCAGATTGTTATAACACAATCTGATACGTAAAATACCTGTTGTAAGATCTGGCATGAGTCAGCAACGTCAGAGCAGGGGAACACAGACTAAATCTGGGGGGTGATGCCCAGAATAGAGGTATCAACTATATGACACTTTTAGATCAATTACTGACCCCAATAGTCAGGAAACATCAATTTCCTCTTTCTTATCAACGCAAGTGACAAACGTTTCTGCAACCTTCACATATAGTCATAATCAACTACAGTATTTGGTGTTTTACCAGGCTTGGAGCTGCTGGTCTTTTACCAGGCTTGGAGCTGCTGGTCTTTTACCAGGCTTGGAGCTGCTGGTCTTTTACCAGGCTTGGAGCTGCTGGTCCTTTACCAGGCTTGGAGCTGCTGGTCCTTTCCCAGGCTTGGAGCTGCTGGTCTTTTACCAGGCTTGGAGCTGCTGGTCTTTTACCAGGCTTGGAGCTGCTGGTCTTTTACCAGGCTTGGAGCTGCTGGTCTTTTACCAGGCTTGGAGCTGCTGGTCCTTTCCCAGGCTTGGAGCTGCTGGTCCTTTACCAGGCTTGGAGCTGCTGGTCCTTTACCAGGCTCGGAGCTGCTGGTCTTTTACCAGGCTTGGAGCTGCTGGTCTTTTACCAGGCTTGGAGCTGCTGGTCCTTTACCAGGCTCGGAGCTGCTGGTCTTTTACCAGGCTTGGAGCTGCTGGTCTTTTACCAGGCTCGGAGCTGCTGGTCCTTTCCCAGGCTTGGAGCTGCTGGTCCTTGGCAAGGCTAGAAACTGTAGTAGAAGCACTCTGGGGTAAAGTTTCCCCTAGGTACAGCTCAAAGATCAGCTTCCCCTTTCCCAATCCTAACCTTAACCATTGGTGGGGGAAATGCTAAACTGGATCAGCATCGAGGCATCTTCACCTTACTCCGGTGGGAGCAGGCACAGTAATCAGAAAGTGACGTCAGTGTTTGTAAATGGTTAGGAATACTCAGGCCATTGTTTGCTCTGTAAAGGGCATTTATACTGTATCTGCTGTCTACTAAAGGTTACCCCCCAGAAACATGAAACTATGCACACACACATAGCCACATCAACATTGAGCCATGTCGTAGCCTGGGTACCAGTCTGTTTGGCCAACATTCCACTCCTTATACTCCATGGCATATGACAAGGAGTGGAACGTTAGCTAAACAGACTGGTACCCAGGCTAGTCATGAAGTTAACTGTTGCAAAGTTACTCTGCCATGTTTAAAACAGCAGCTTCAGATCGTACTGTAACTTTTCAAATATATACAGAACAAAAAATAAAAGCTGTTGCCAGAGAACTGAATGTTAATTTCTCTATCACAAGCCACCTCCAAAGTCATTTTACAGAATTTGGCAGTACATCCAACTGGCCTCCCAACCAGACAACGTGTAACCACGTCAGCCCAGGACCTCCGCATCTTCACTTGCGGGATCGTCTGGGGAGTATTTCTGTCTATAATAAAGCCAGTTTCTGGGGAAAAACTCATTCTGATTGGGTGGGCCTATGTCTTCTCAGGCCCACCCATGACTGCGCCCCTTCCAAGTGATGTGAAATCCATAGATTAGAGCCCCAATTAATTTATTTAGACTGATTTCCTTCTATGAACTATAACTCAGTAAAATCTTTGAAATTGTTGCATTTATATTTTTGTTCAGTATATATCCGCAAAGCCCTTACTTATTGGAAAAGCATCATAACACCAATATTTCTGTAATAGGACAACCTCTCCACAGAGTTTTCTATATTCTCTTTGACTCCGCTCTGCTGAAATGAGTGATTCGCCATTACAGTAAAGGAGAACTTCAAATGGGGGTTAGTTCCTGTAGCAAAACTGCACTAGGGTGACTATTAGTTTGCTCTGTTCTGAAAGTTGAGTACCACTGCCCTCTGGTGTGTAGAGATTTACACAATTTACAATTACACAATCCAATACAGCAGTCAAGACTCTACAAAGGTTTCCCTGATTATTAATTGGTTCCACAGCATACTGTGTGCGTCGATGTGACGTGGCCGAAAGTAGAGCACTATATAGAGAAGATGGTGCTATTTGGGACACAGACATTGTTATATGACATGAATAGGTAATAAAACATTTTGCCAGAATACTTGATTATGGAGAGTACCGATTTTCATAGTTTATTAAAAGGTCTGATGCAAAACTATTCAATGTGTATTTTATTTCATGAAATGTTTCTGTAGTGTTGAAAATAGCATAAAACATCAAAGTTCTAATTTTTCTATTTTCATTTCTATTTTCATTTCTAAAGTAAAACAAATAACTTTATCTTAAATTCAGCTTTGAGGACCATATTTACGGACTTCCTGGATAGAGGTTTAATTATAATAATAAATGACCCACTCAGCTATACCCAGCATGAATAATCCTGTGCCTCTTCAGATGGTGCAGAAGAGTGAAAGTCTTGCCACACTGAGCGCAACCATATGGCCTCTCTCCACTGTGGACACTCTGGTGCGTCTTGAGACTGCTCTGCTGGGTAAACCTCTTCCCACATGTGGCACAGCTATAGGGTCTCTCTCCCGTGTGAATGCGGTGGTGTATAGTCAGGTGCGAGGAGCAGTGAAAACTCTTCCCGCAGACGGTGCACCGAAACGGCCTCTCTCCCGTGTGACTTCGCTGATGTATCTTGAGATAGGACAGGCGACTAAAACTCTTGCCACACTGCGAGCAACTGAAAACCTTCTCTGTTATGGCTGTACCCCAGTGATTTTTCGTATTATAATGAGGCATAGAGAAGCTTCTGAGGCCACCTGGTGTAAAAGTGTTATTGTTCAATCGAATCCCTAAATGGGAGGCAGTTGGTCTGTCAGTGTCACTCAGTCCAAAGCTTCGCTCTGCTGTGTGTCCAGTGTCTTGAGGCCTGGACGGTGGGATGTGATTATTCCTCTGGGAGAACACCTGATCTCTCTGCCTGGTCTGCTGCTGTGAATGGTTGATCTGTGGTCGGCACTGAAAAGAACTAGACACAGACTGAGATGCACTTACTTTCTCTTTCTGAAAGACTTTGTTGTACATTGATCCATTGCACGGTCTATGTAAAGGTGAGATGGCTGATTTACTAGGGCCTTCCACTGGGCTAGAGAGGGGCTGTG
The DNA here is from genome assembly GCF_013265735.2 of Oncorhynchus mykiss. NCBI lineage: Eukaryota > Metazoa > Chordata > Actinopteri > Salmoniformes > Salmonidae > Oncorhynchus > Oncorhynchus mykiss. The sequence goes on from NC_048572.1 coordinate 82,324,429, forward strand.
GCTGAGGCTGAGCCTCGGAGCGATCTGGAAAACTCTCTGAATACTGGTCGGCTACATAAGAGAAATCAGGAAAGTCAGTCTCTATGACTATGTCATCATTCCCTTGAACTATAGACGACCACAGTTGACTGTCTCTTTCATCCATTACAAATTCAGAGCTCACGGGGTTCTGCTGCTTTACTGTGCTCCTCTGACATCCAGCCTGACTGAATCCAGAATGTTCTTCCTCCTTCTCAGTCTTTATTACAAACTCTAGAACACTGGTCTCCTCCTCGCCACAGTGCCCAGACTGAGACTGGCACAGCTCACTAAGCTTCTCTTGGCCTTCTGCCAGCTGCTCTTCCAGGAGAATTAGTGGGTCCTGATTCTCCTCTTCTTCCAAGTCCTGATGATTCCCAATGGGAAGCTTCTGAATGGCATTATTGACGTATGCAGTGTTTCCTAGATAGAAGGTGCAAAGACAATCGTTATAATTGCAAAGCAATATAAATGATATATTTGTAGTTACTTACATTATGTCAAGAATTGCATGCCCTTCTTATATGTCCCAAAAATATAGAATTGCAAAGCAAATGTTATCAAATGAAGGTTCAACACCATGGCCAGTAGAACACTGTTTGGAAACAAAGTAGCCCAAACCCACCCTATTCCCTACATAGTGCACTCCATTTAACCCAAGCTTTACGAGCCCCTGTTAAAAAGTAGTGCACTATATAGGGAACCATTTGGGACAGAGCCAGTGTTTTGAAAGGAAGTAGGCCTGTCCAATGAACCCATTGAATGCAGTTGCCCTGTCCAATGGCCCATTGAATGCAGTTGCCCTGTCCAATGGCCCATTGAATGCAGTTGCCCTGTCCAATGGCCCAATGAATTCAGTTACCCTGTCCACTTGGTCCTCTGTGTTGCTCCCTGCTCCATGATCCATCATCCTGTCTCTCTACCTTAATGAAAGGGGTTTCTATCTCTGCAAACTAGAAGAATGAAACTATTAGACAGTATGCATTGTCAATTTGTCAAGTTTCAAGTCTGTAAGATTTAATTGGGTTATGGGTTTTCTAGAGATGTGTCCCTTTCGGCTCCTAGTTGAGCAAAGGGCCTCAACAGGCATGCACCGTCAAGGCCCTTCAGTCTACTCGGAGCCGAAAGGAATACGATACTACCAATCTCTGATTCAACTACACAAGAATCAGTCTATGGAGCACAGACCTTAATTTCTCCCAAAGCTGATCCAAACGCATCCTCATCTCCTCGCTGACTGGGTCTCCAGTCTGAAGCACAGCTGTCCATGTATTTCTCTGAAACAGCAAATGATTACAGACATAAAGGAGACTCCCAGGACTCTCCAGTAGTATTTTTTTGACAGGTAGGCAACCATAAGATTCCGACCATATTTATGGTCACTGTAAGTACATCTTCCCAGTATGGAATTGTGCGCCGCCCTATGGGACTCCCAATCACGGCCGGTTGTGATACAGCCTGGATTCGAACCAGGGTGTCTGTAGTGACGCCTCAAGCACTGAGCTGCAGTGCCTTAGACTGCTGCACCACTCGGGAGCCGAGTTTTCTAATCAACGTTCCTCAATCCAGGGATAGAAGATGGCGCTGCACTACTAATTGTCCAAAATGATACAACGAGAAGACTGAAATACTGATCGCTTTTACTTAAACTGCCCTTTTTTGTCCTCATGCTAGACTAAAGCAACCCATTGGATTCCACAACACTTCAGGTAGTTACTCACCTCAACGCTAGGCGTCGTATTTTCACGGAATCCATGGGCTGCTATAGCCTAGGTAGACTAACATTGGGACGACAAAAAGGCAGTTTAATAAAGAAATAACACTATTTCAATATTTTCGACGTAACATTTTGATAATGGGAAAATTAGGATTGCAGCGTCATCTTCCATCCCTGGATTGAGGTACATTTCCAGAGCCATATCTAGCGTCTGCTCTGTGGTGTCCTTAGCTAGCAACGGTAGCCTAACAACTACATTTCAAAACAAACCAATTAAAAAATCGGCCCAATAACAATCTATATTTCTCCAATGTTTTGCCTTGAATAAACACAACCACATAAATACTTAGCTAGGTATTAGAATAGCCTTATCTACAAATAACAATAGAGGCCTAGCCTGTACGAGTGAGCGCGTTGGAGCTAACGTTAACTAGGGAACATAACAGTAACGTTAACTTCTGCGTACCACAACATTTGGTACATTACTCACCGGTTTGTCGTGAAATCCGCGCAATCTTCAGTTCATTATCCACCATGAGCAGTTTTCTCCGCAAAATTTCATTTTCATTATGCTTCCGAGATATTTCGAAATGTAATACAGCACAGTTGTCATCGATAAGTTTGGCGATTTCTGCCACCGCTGATTTGGCTAAAACCTCCATGATCGAGGTTAGTTGTGTCTGAATGGCGATACAGTTAGACATTTTGAGTGTCGTTTAAAAAACGAGTTAATGTAAATGTTATTCTAAAAGCTAGCTAGCTACATCAGCCAATTTAAATGTCTGCAAAAAATAAACCTAGCTAACGTTAGCTAGCTACTTCCGAGTCAAAATCTTCTTCTATCATATAATGGCTGTCAGCAAACAAATGTTAAAGGTGCATGCCACCACCTACTGTGCTGGAGTGTGTGGACAATCATGGTTTACAACATTAGTTCCACATTTCTAAATCCTCCAACATAACTCAGCACTTCTGAGAGAGAGAGAGATTCTAATAGACCATGCCACAAATCCCTTCCAAACCCCCCCAACCCTATCCAACCTCAATGACCTTACACTTAAATCTTTCCCTCTCTTCAACATACTTGCAACAATATAACAACACATGCTCCATCGTTTCATCAACCATACTCTCCAGACACAAACCAGTCACATGCTTGCTAACAAGATGTAAAAACGAGTTCAATGTATAATGTCCTAGACACGTTGAGCAAATACCACCTCTTCCTTCCTAATCTAACATTTGAATCTTGGTCCACCAACCTTTCTTTGGAGGGAATATAAATGCCGGCCCTTGGGCTCAGGGTCCCATCCTGTCTGCCACACAAAAAGGCTCTGATCTTTACATTTGGCCTCACCTTTACCCAGTGGAACATTCATATACATTATGACTCATTTTAAAGCTCATTTGGCTATGTGGTCTACAATTTCATTCTCTTCCACACCCAAATGGGCTGGGACCCAGTAGAATCTCACTACTTCACCCACTATCTTAATTCTCCATAATAACATGAATGCCTCCAATAGTAGGTCACTCCATTAGATTTGCCAGATGATAAACTATTCAATATAGACAGAGAATCTGAGCGTACTATATATCCTTCTGACAGGTTGAACATCCTCCACCCAATGAAGGGCAATTACTATCGCCAACTGTTCAACTGAGTATACTGACAGTTCGTCTGTTAGTATTCTACATATCTTCACATTAAATTCAAGAACATAAATGCCTGATCCTGTGTGCCTACTATCTGGGTCCTTGGATGTATCGGTGAAAAGCAGTAAAAATGCATAAAAACTTCTACCAATGTAATTGTCAACCAGTTTCCTTAAATCACTGACTTCTGACCAATATTTTATTCTCTACCAAGGTTAGATAAACAGGATCTGGGAGTAACCAGAGGAACATCCCTTATCAGCACAGAAGGGCCAACCTCCAACTCCCTCAAACCACACTCATGAGCAAGCTTTCCAACCAAACCCACTGCCTTGTCTAGTAGTATATTCCCAACAGTCATCTAGAACGGTAGCAGTGAGATGATCAACCTCATCATTGTCGACTACATAGGCATCAGATAAAATAGATCCTATTTTAACTTAAAAATGTGATTAAATAAGAAGGATAAAACCCAGTTATATAATCTCCCACCAATACCAAGTCCTTCCATCTTAATCAGTAGGCCTTCTCTCCACATAGTGTCTTTTCAATATAAAAAAAGACAGTAGCAATTACTTCTTTCATGGCCGGAGTATTTTCAACTTGCTCACCTTTACTAATGTATTCAAAGTAGATCGACCTTTACGGAATCCACTTTGACAGTGACTCAATAAACCTCTATGTTCCAGGAAATATGACAATCTGATGACTATCATATTTTCCATCAATTTACACAAGTTAGAGGTCAGTGCTATTGGTCTAACTATCAGCACATGAAGGGTCCTTGCCAGGCTTTACAAAATATAATATTACTGCATGTTTACAACCAGGTAGGTATAAACCCCTCACTACAAATCCTATTAAATTATCCCAGGGGAACGTACATGACCTCATCAGGTACAGTAGATGCTTAAACATTACATAGCACAACTGATCATGACCTAGGGCTTTATATCCACACCCTATTAAGGCTGAAAATCAAATAAAATGTTATTTGTCACATGCGCCGAATACAACGGGTGTAGACCTCACAGTGAAATCCTTACTTACAAGCCCTTAACCAACAATGCAGTTTCAAGAAAGATCCCTAAAAAAATAAGAAATTAAAGTAACATATAATTAAAGAGCAGCAGTAAAATAACAATAGCGAGGCTATATACAGGGGGCACCGGTTAGTAATATGTACATGTAGGTAGAGTTACTAAAGTGTCTATGCATAGATAATAAACAGAGAGTAGGAGCAGAGTAAAAGGGAAGGGGGGGGGGATAATGCAAATAGTCTGGGTAGCCATTTGATTAGATGTTCAGCAGTCTTATGGCTTTTGGGTAGAAGCTGTTAGAAGCCTCTTGGACCTAAACTTGGCGCTCCAATACCACTTGCCGTGCAGTAGCAGAGAGAACAGTCTATGACTAGGGTGGCTGAAGTCTTTGACAATGTTTAGGGCCTTCCACCGCCTGGTATAAAGGTCCTGGATGGCAGGAAGCTTGGCCCCAGTGATGTACTGGGCCGTACGCACTACCCTCTGTAGTGCCTTGCGGTCGGAGGCCAAGCAGTTGCCATACCAGACGGTATGTCAGGATGCTCTCAATGGTGCAGCTGAAGACAAAAATGTACATTTTGAGGGAGCATGCAATTGGCAGCGATTACAGCCTTGAGTCTTCTTGGGTATGATGCTATAAGCTTGGCACACTTGTATTTGGGGAGTTTCTCCCATTCTTCTCTGCAGATCCTCTCAAGCTCTGTCAGGCTCTGTCAGGTTGGATGGCTATTTTCAGGTCTCTCCAGAGATGTTCGATCCGGTTCAAGTCCGGGCTCTGGCTGGGCCTCTGAAAGACATTCAGATACTTGTCCTGAAGCCACTTCCGATTTGTCTTGGCTGTGATGCTTAGGGTCCTTGTACTGTTGGAAGGTGAATCTTCGCCCCAGCCTGAGGTACTGAGCAGATTTTCATCAAGGATCTCTTTGTACTTTGTTCCATTCATCTTTGCCTTGATCCTGACTAGTCTCCCAGTTCCTGCTGCTGAAAAACATCCCCAAAGCATGATGCTGCCACCACCATGCTTCACCGTAGGGATGGTGCCAGGTTTCCTCCAGACATGACGCTTGGCATTCAGGCTAAAGTTTTCAATCTTGGTTTCATCAGACCATAGAATCCTGTTTCTCATGTTCTGAGAGTCTTTAGGTGCCTTTAGGCAAACTCCAAGCGGGCTGTCATGTTCCTTTAACTGAGGAGTGGCTTCCATCTGGCCACTCTACCATAAAGGCCTGATTGGTAGAGTGCTGCAGAGATGGTTGTCCTTCTGGAAGGTTCTCCCATCTCCACAGAGGAACTCTAGAGCTCTGTCAGGGTTCTTGGTCACCTCCTTGACCAAGGCCCTTCTCCCCTGATTGCTGTTTGGACAGGCAGCCAGCTCTATGAAGAGTCTTGGTGGTTCAAAACTTCTTCCATTTAAGAATGATGGAGGCCACTGTGTTCTTCGGTACCTTCAATGCTGCAGAATTGTTTCTTCCCCAGGTCTGTGCATCGACACAATCCTGTCTTGGAGCTCTAAGGACAATTCCTTCGACCTCATGGTTGGTTTTTGCTCTTACATGCACTGTCAACTGTGGGACCTTATATAGATAGGTGCCTTTCCAAATCATGACCAAACAATTGAATTGACCACAGGTGGACTCCAATCAAGTTGTAGAAACATCTCAAGGATGATCAATGGAAACAGGATGCACCTGAGCTTGAGTCTCATTGCAAAGAGTCTTGAATACTTAGGTTTTATTTTGAATATGTAAGTAAAGTTTTATCTTGAATACATTTGCAAAAATGTCTAAAAACCTGTTTTTGCTTTGTCATTATGGGGTATTGTGATATCATTATGGGGTATTGTGATGTCATTATAGGGTATTGTGATGTCATTATGGGGTATTGTGATGTCATTATGGGGTATTGTGTGTAGATTATTGAGGACATTTTTTTTATTTAATCAATTTTAAAATAAGGCTGTAACGTAACAAAATGTAGAAAAAGTCAAGGGGTCTGAATACTTTCCGAAGGCACTGTATTCCTATGCAACACTCTGTAAGCCCTATTTCTTTCTTGAATAGCCGCAGTGCACTCTTTGAACCACCTTCCTCTTGTCACCCACAACACTCACTGGCTCATACAGTGCATTCATATAGTATTCAGACCCCTTGACTTTTTCCACATGTTGTTACGTTACAGCCTTACTCTAAAAGTGAGGTGTTTTTTTTTACTCATCAAAGGACTTGAACCCGATCAAACATATCTGGAGAGACCTGAAAATAGCTGTGCAGCGACGCTCCCCATCCAACCTGACAGAGCTTGAAGATCTGCAGAGAAGAAAGGGAGAAACTCCCCAAATACAGGTGTGCCAAGCTTGTAGCATCATACCCAAGAAGACTGAAGGCTGTAATCGCTGGCAAAGGTGCTTCAATAAAGTATTGAGTAAAGAGTCTGAATACTTAAGCAAATGTCTTTGTTTTTTTATTTGTAATAAATGTGCAAAAATTTCTAAACCTGTTTTTGCTTTGTCATTGAGGTATTGTGTTAAGATTGAGGGTCAAACATTTTCTTAAATCCATTTTAAAATAAGGCTGTAATCTAACAAAATGTGGAAATTCAAGGGGTCTGAATACTTTCTGAATGCACTGTATCGTTCTAGATCGCAAATCTCCAGATATTTCATCAAACATCGCCACAGATAGTTGACAAGGGTTATAAAAATGTTGCTACTTAATATTACTACCTGCACTGTAGATTTCCACTATCACACATTCATATTCAGATGGGACAGGTATATTACCATATATATGACCTTCCCTTATGAATGTAGCACAACCACCCACCCTGTCCAATTGATCAATAAGATCCAACTGAACAATAACCAGGAATAATAAAATCAAGATGTGGTCTAAGCCACGTTTCTTGAGCACATATCACATCAGGTTTGATCTCGAAATCAATTCCATACTTCTTAAAGTCCTGACCGTTAGCAATAAGGCTTCTGGCATTCCACTGAAGGATGACAAAAACCATGACTATCATTATACTGAGACATTCAATCATTAGAATGATTAAAAGTCAACATATCAACAATCATGGCAACAGTAACATCTGTTACTCCTAAAAAACTGTTGCTGCTCCCACAATAACCTTCAACTTGGCTGTTCTTCTTTCCTCAAGTGCAGTCATGTTGATAACCTTTCCAATGAAGGCTATAAAGTCAATCTGATTAACTATCAAGGTGTCTTTTGACACGACACATTTGTGAGAGCAAGCTTTCAGAATGGTGTCAGGACCAACATAACTCCTACAGTAGGTCTACTTCTTCCAGGACTGACCCTGTCATCTCCATCATTCTGCCTAATAGTTCCACCAAACTGCCTTGAAGCCTCTGTTAAGAGACATTATGTATGATTTTATATCTTTGGGCCTCTCTAGCCACTTTCTGCACCTGGCATCCACCAAATGATGCACTGTGCCTCCCACAATTACAACAGTTAACCTTGACATTGTTCCCACATTCACCATAATCCTGTTCCCCTCCATATATTGTCTTTCCTTTGCACAGAGCCACTACATGTCCCATTCTTTGGCATTTAAAACACCTTAATTGGAGGTGGGCAAAACCTTTTCAAACATGAGTCAAATTTCTGTTACCGTAAGTACAAGAAAAGTGATAGGAATCCTCTTATAAAACATTTTATTTTACTGTCACTAAATAAAACAATTAACACACAAAATTGAGACGTTCACAATTTTACATTTATTTCAGAAATCCACAAGCAGAAACCCCAAAAAACAAATCAAAGCAAAAATAAATTAAGTTGATTTTCCTGGGTTAAGATAGCTAGAATAAAAAAACTCAATAATTTGAACTATTCTACTCAATGAGTAGTAAGCAACCTAGCCCAATAATGAACTAAAGGAGCCTAACTTTACTCCTTATTGTCCAAGGATGTTCTGTTTAGAGGCGAATTGGGTCTGGTAGCCAAGACAGCCAAATACGCCATCTAAACGTGAATCTATTCTCAATTGCAGCAGTTGGTTCTAGATACATATCGGCGGCAGTGTAGCCTAGTGGTTAGAGTGTTGGACTAGTAACCGAAAGGTTGCAAGTTCAAACCCCCGAGCTGACAAGGCTGAACAGGCAGTTAACCCACTGTTCCTAGGCCATCATTGAAAATAAGAATTTGTTCTTCTTCTTTGCCTAGTTAAATAAAGGTAAAATAAACATAAACCCTCTACAGAAGACAGTGTTTTTCTGTGTTTGTGGTGGCATCCATTTACACACACAGCTGTTAGGAGATCATCACTAATCAGCCTTGTGGAAACACTAACCCTATAAAAAAAGGTATCAATTTAAATGTATTTTCTCGCTGATATGATCCTTATGCTTCCAAAACTGTACCACAAGCGACGCGTGGTAATGGTCAGACCGAATGTCTGGGCTCTTAAAACTTCCACGAACAGAAGACGCTTACTCCAATGACTCATGTGTAATGTAACACAACAGAGTCATGATCAAGGGTTAGAGGCAACCCTACCATCAAGGTCTTCACAAACAAACAAAAATGGATATGTTGCCTACATGTTAAATTGGATCAATGATCCATAAGGTTGATGCAGGAAAGTTTTTCTTAAAAACACTTTTACATTATTGGAGAGATGATACCTGATGACGTAAAACAAAGAACTACTCAAATGTTCCTTTTTTCGTAACACCAACATTTGAATATCGCTATTGTAAATGAGAATTGATTCTCAATTAAAAAGGTCAAAAATATAAATAATTAAAAAGTCAAAATGACCATATCAAACAAACAAATAAGACATCTTATCAACACAATTTAGTTGGACATCTAAACTGTTGCAACACCATCAACGTGTTAACAATAGCAGCCAAATGTCCCATACTCATTAACTGGTGTTGACTTGAGTTTTGATGAGGTAAAAACAACTTTCAGTAAGGGTGTGTCCCAAATGGCAATTCATACCCTAAAAAGTAGTGCACTAAATAAGGAATAGGGTGCCATTTGGATAGGGTGCATTTGGAACACACTTAAGACTCTTTGGCCCTTGATTAACCTATATGAAGTCTCTGATGAGCTTTCAGGCTGCTCTTCTGAGTGAAAGTCTTACCACATATCTCACAGCTGTAGGGCTTCTCACCAGTATGAGTGTGCAGGTGTCTTTCAAAATGACTATGGCGATCAAAACTCTTTCCACAAAAGGAGCATATGAAACATCTATTTCTTGTGTCGTCTGTAGTGGCACTGGTTCCCTCTGTACTGTCAAAACTGTCTATGCCAAGGGCAAATAAAATCCCCTCTTGACTGTAGTTTGGTTCTGTGATATACGCTCTCATTGCCGTTTCCTCCTCTACAGGTAGTGGTGACGGTGGTACCCGGTCCTGAAACCTAGGTAGTACTGTTCCATCACCATCCTCCCTGTTCCTTGCATGTAGAACCACCCCTGCATACTGCTCTTGCTCAATCACATCCAACTTGTCTTTCTCATCCTGAAAAGACAAATCTTCAAGTTCCACCTCTCTAGAAGCTGACGTATAGAACCCGTGGTGGTGGTGCAGTCCATCAAAAGGACTGTGATGGTATTTGACACTGGGTGAAACAGGATGGGAGTTCTGCTGCTTTGTCGCATCGGAGGAGCAACCTGGATTTAGTGATCCAGACTCCATATCACTGTGCCTCTCTGTGAAAGATCTACACAGCTGACTCTCCCTCTCATCCATGACATACTCTGGGTCGTCCTGGTAATCTGGTCGTTCTGTGCTTTGTTGGTGTTGAGGTCCTGACTGACTGAGTATCTGGGATTCAAACTGCTTCTCTTTCTCTGCTCTCCCCATCAACCCCTGCCCCCTGCCCTCCTCCTCCTCACTGTGCCCGGAGCTAGGCTGTGCTTCACCAGGTGAGGGCTGATCCCTCGGTTCCTCTGGGTTCTCCGAGGGTCTAGGATAAAAGTCAGGCTTCTTATCATCAAGCAGAGATTGTCCCGTTAGCATGTCAGCATCGTCTGCTTGACAGGAAAAAGAGTATCAAGTATTTTAGCATAGATTTTAACAACATGGCAATTCAAACAATGTAAATCATCCAACATGAACAGTTTAATGTCATCTTAAACCCAACAGAGAACAGGAAAACACTTCGTATCCACCCCAAAATGGCACCCAATTCTGTATGTAGTGTACTACTATTGATCAGAGCCCTTTGGGTCCTGGTCAATAGTAGTACACTATAAAGGGAATAGGGATCCATTAAGGATGCAGCCTTATTTAAGCCTTATTTAATGATATAACGGGCATACTGTCTGTTAATTACAGAATAATTGACTGATTTACACTCTTAAGAGAGTTAGTTTTTCATGTATTTAAAAAAATATATATATTATTTTAGTCTCTTACCTCTGTGAGTCTTCAGATGTCCTTTGAGGCTACTCTTCTGGTTGAAACATCTTCCACACAGGTCACAACTATACGGTTTCTCACCCGTATGAATTCGCTGGTGTCTTTCCAGATGACCAACACGCTCAAAAACCTTCCCACAGAATGAGCAGATGAAGCACTTCTTGTCCTTGGTGACTCCTTGGAAGGTTTTCACCTTCCTTTCCGGAAAACTGGAGAAGATGGGAGGATGGTTCAGAGAAGCGCCGTCCGTGACCTGCGAGTTTGGATGTACTGTACCGTCACTTGCTATCAAGAGTGTGTCTGAAGGTCCATAATGTTGCTGTCTGAGCTGTAAAATCATATCCTCGCTGACATCTACATATGGTTTCCCTGGAGATGAAGCACTGCTACATGACGCTTCCACCCTTCCTAGGACAGGAAGTACAGGAGAGTGATCAGTGAGACACTGGGAGTTCTGACCTGAACTGGAAGGTACAGGAGAGTGATCAGTGAGACACTGGGAGTTCTGACCTGAACTGATGAAATATTCTGAATTGCTCGTCTCCATATCGTTGTCTGCTTGTGAACTGGACATCCACGGCCGGCCGTCTCTCCCGTACGTTGACAAGTCATCATCCAGTTGCTGTTCTGCTCTTCCTGCAGTCTGTTCTCCTGCTTTATGATCTAGTGTCTGGAATGCATCCTTCTCCTCCCCCGGCTCAGACTTCGTGGGCATCTGAGGAGCAGTTTGGAACACTTCGTCCTTCTCGTTCATCTGCTCTTCCTCAGACTGACGTCCATCCTGGAGAGGCTTCTCTTCGTTGTTAGCTAGTCCGTCCATCGATACTGTGTGGAAAGATTACATTTGAATAATAAAACAATGAGGCATAGAATTGTTTATGTCCTATTAATAACCAACATATTGGATGTCATTATGTAGTGAGTGTGTCCCATCCCTATTCCCTATATGATGCACTACCCTATGGGCCCTAGTCAGAAGTAATGCATACATGGAATTGTCTATGACCTATAACCTAATAAGTGATTCTAATCTCTTACCTCTGTGAGTCTTCAGATGTCCTTTGAGGCTCCCCTTCTGGTTGAAACACCTTCCACACAGGTCACAACTATACGGTTTCTCACCCGTATGAATTCGTAGATGTCTTTCAAGATGGCCGTAACGTTCAAAACTCTTTCCACACAGTGTGCAAATGAAGTGTTTCTTAACCTGGCAAAATATTTGGTTGCTCGCTCTCCTTGTCGTATTATAATTTGGGTCAGAACCCAATACACATTGAGGGTCTGGGTTTGACTGTACTGTGCCGTTGCTTGTTCTCCTGAGCGCGTCTGACTGCCGATGACGTGGTTGCTGTCTGAGCTGTAAAATCATATCCTCTCTGATGTCTGACTCTAAATATGGTTTCCCTGGAAAGAAAACACTGCTGCGTGATGCTTCCCTGTCTTTTATCCCTGTAGTCTGCTCTTCCTGTTGACCCTCTCCTCCTGGCTCAGTCTTCACCAGAATCTCATCTGCAGGTCCAACTCCTTCATCCTTTTCATTAAAATCTTCCTCAGGCTGCAGTTTTTCAAGCGAGGTCTTCCCCTCACAAGTGGTACCACTTTTACCAGGCCCTGTGGAAATCAATAAGCACTGTATGTCAGTCATCAAAATCATTTATTGGTTGTTTTAATTGTAATCTAAATGGATGTGTTGCTGTGGGAAGTTGTGTCAAAGAAGGGTGTAATGGTTTGTAATAATAATGATTTGATTTCACATGCCTCCTGTTTCTATAGCGGGATGTATAAGTACACCCCCTGGACAGGATATTAGTCTGTTGTAGGGCCTTACTCCCAAATCCATCTCCTTAATTCTGAGTGTCAAGCAGAGAGTCTGTGGTCGAACCCCCAACCTTCCAAACTCAGGGTGTAGGCCTCCACTCTAACAACAAGGCCACTGAATTGGTTATAATAATAGTTATTGCTATTCCTCTCCCATCCCATTGTGCACAGACAGATATGACCCGAGGACACACTCGTCTGTTGTAGGGCCCTAACGTTAGCCCTGGGCACAGTGCAGTGTGAACGTGAGTTGGCTGATTACATACGCCTACATCGTTTACCTGCAAATATTTCTGGCTGACTAATGTGACGTCACGTGCACAGTTAGCTATTGATTGATTATAAAATAGTTAGTACCACTACGTCGACCCACCTCTCCTAAAATTCTCAGCAGCAACTGATCGACCATGATGAATGCGTCTTCGAGCATTAATCCCTCGAGCTTTTCGAAGCTCGCTGTCAAGTTGTTGTACATTATTTTTCAGGACGTTGATTTCATTTTCCCGTCGACACATTTCCACACGTAACACAACTATGCCATCGTCGACTACTTTGCTAATTTCTGAAACCGCAGCTTTAGAAAGTACCTCTATGATGGAAGCGATCTGAGCCCGGAGAGAAACACTGCTCAACATTTTCAAACGTTTGCGAAAACTAAACATAGATCGGTCTGACTTCTGCGGATGATCGAAACTTTGTATCTAAGTAATATGCTAATAATTTGGTTTAAATATGCTAGCAACAATGTGAATCACGTAGTTATGTGCAGCTACAGAGAGGAAAAAGCGAAGCGAGAGCTTTTACTCCAACCAAAATCTGCCCACGACGTGAGGAATTTTTGTATGGCGGTCAACGGAAAATGGAATTGTTAATTTGCTATGTGAGGTAAATACAATACTATATTGATACAATAGACGTTTCGTAATGGTTAGCTTGTTATGCATGCACTGATATAAGTAAACGCATGTGACATTTCGTCTATTTAGAAATATCGACTATATCGGAGTTGTCATAGAGCTAGATAGAGGCCTCATCATGGATACAATGTTGCCAATTAAGGGCTTCAAATAATTTTAAAGTAGTCAACTTGGTGGGGATTCCTATTATTTGGGAGCAATCAGCCAATGAAGAAGAAGAAAATGGCTCTTGAGTGGCTCAGCAGTCTAAGGCACTGCATCTCAGTACTAGAGGCGTCACTACAGACCCTGGTTCGATTCCAGGCTGTATCACAACCGGCCGTGATTGGGAGTCCCATAGGGTGGCGTACAATTGGACCAGCGTCATCCGGGTTTGGCCGGGTAGGCCGTCATTGTAAATAAGAATTGTTCTTAACTGGCATGCCAAGTTCAATTTAAAAAATGGTGCTGTCACAGATGATATAGTGTCACAGATGATATAGTGGTACAGATACAAAATTGAGTCCTCTATCTATCTCCATGTCTGTTCACACGCGTATCTGCCTTCTCATTGGCTAGACTGGTCCCACCTGAACTGCTTGCTTGCTGAACTGCCTGCTTCCGTCTTTGATTACATATATTTCCATTGTTAGAGCGGTAACTCGAATATCTTGTCAATATAATAGACAATCTTTGATAGGGTTATGGCCGGAAGTGGTGAAAATAGTCAATCGTAAATAGAAAAGATTATTAGCAACGGAATTTGAGATCTGGCGTCACTTTTTTGACGAGGCAAAGAAAAATAACATGAAAAGAGGTTCAACATCTTTAATACTTTATATATGAATACTATAATATTTTGGAAACCTAAACCTTCCCAGTACAGGTAGACAATATATCCGGTAAACTTTCCTTTGAATCCCAAAATACACGAACTGGAAATGTAACCATTTAGGCTGTCGGAGGAATATACACTATGACAGTAATTGGTTGATTTACCTCAAGCTATAGACGTTTGATTATATGTTTTTACGTCATTTAAGAAGTGTCCTTGCTATCAGGAATCCTTGGGATGTCCAACTCTGACATCACACTTGATATTATTTTAATGGACCAAAAATGTGCTTATCTTTCAAAAACAAGGGCATTTCTAAGTGACCCCAAACTTTTGAATGGTAGTGTGTGTATATATATATATATATATATATATATATATATATATATATATATATATATATCCAGTGGCAAGAAAAAGTATTTTCCCCCATCTGATTTTCTATATTTTTGCATACTTTTTTTTATCAGATCTTGAACCAAACCTTAATATTAGATAAAGGGAACCTGCGTTTAAAAATACCCCCCCAAATATTACTATTTCATTTATTTTGTTTTTTAAAAAAGTAATGCAACACCCCTGTGTGAAAAAGTAATTGCCCCCTTTAACTCAACGACATTTGTGGGTTTTCAAGCATGAACTGCTTGTTTCAAATTAGGCAGTCCGTCCAACCGGCCTCAAAACTACAGACAACGTGTAACCATGCCAGCCCAGGACTTTCACATCTGGCTTCTTCACCTGCAGGATCGTCTGAGACAAGCCTCCCGGACAGCTGATGAAACTGTGGGTTTGGACAACCGAAGAATTTCTGCACATACTGTCAGTAACCGTCTCAGGGAAGCTCATCTACCTGGACGTCGTTCTCACCAGGGCCTTGACCTGACTGCAGTTCGGCGTCGTAACCGACTTCAGTGGGCAAATGCTCGCCTTTGATGGCCACTGGAGAGTGTGCTCTTCATGGATGAATCCCAGATTCAACTGTACTTGGCAGACAGCATGTGACCAGTCCTCTTCTGGTTGTGCCGGGTGGAGATTATAACAGTACATGGCCGAGATGTTCAAACGTTCATAGATGACCAGCAGGGTCAAATAATAATAATCACAGTGGTTGTAGAGGGTGCAACAGGTCAACACGTCAGGAGTAAATGTCAGTTGGCTTTTCATAGCCGATCATTCAGAGATAGAGACAGCAGGTGCGGTAGAGAGAGAGAGAGTTGAAAACAGCAGATCCGGGACAAGGTAGCACGCCCGGTGAAGAGGTCAGGGTTCCATTGCCGCATGCAGAATAGTTGAAACTGGAGCAGCAGCATGACCAGGTTGACTGGGGACAGCAAGGAGTAGTCAGGTAGTCCTGAGGCATGGTACTAATACAGCTGTGCCAAGCTTATAGCGTCACACCCAAGAAGACTCAAGGCTGTAATCGCTGCCAACGGTGCTTGAACAAAGTACTGAGTAAAGGGTCTGAACACTTATGTAAATGTGATATATATATATATTTTTTTTATATATACATTTGCAAAAAATCAAAAAAAGTTTTTGGCTTTGTCATTATGGAATATTTGGTGTAGATTGATGAGGACAAAAAAAAATGTGTTCAATTTTAGAATAAGGCTGTAACGTAACAAAATGTGGAAAAAGTCAAGGGGTCTGAATCATTTCCATATGATCTGTATATACAGTACCAGTCAAAAGTTTGGACACACCTACTCATTCAATGGTTTTTCTTTATTTTTACTATTTTCTACATTGTAGAATAATAATGAAGACATCAAAACACTGAAATAACACATATGGAATCATGTAGTAACCAAACAAGTGTTAAACAAATCAAAATATATTTTATATTCTTCAAAGTAGCCACACTTTGCCTTGATGACAGCTTTGCACACTCTTGGCATCACCTGGTTGTCTTGTTGTTAATTACAAGCAGGGGTGCAACTTTCACTGGCGATGGGGGGGAGGGGGGGGGGGACATTCTGACATTTAATTTCTGCCCCCCGTTTTACCATTGGAATGTGATACAAAAAGGGTGTCGGGTCTGCTTTAGGACCACGCGGGCGCCTCCCAGATGTAGGCTGTTTGTAGTGTTTTTCCGAATGGATAATAAAAAATAAAAATAAATAAGTTATGCCCCCCCCCACTTCTAAAATCAAAGTTTTGCCCATGTATATATATATATATGTCACTTATTAATGGACTTGTAAAGTTTTAGTGTAGGGCAGTTCCAAGGATTCTGTATAGCACTAACCATTTATGAAGCGCAAACATACAATTAATTTATATAAATAATACAGCTTTATGAATCAATTTACATACAAATCACACGATGTGCAAGACCAGGACATTTGAAAAATTCCTTAATACAAAATTTTATTTAAAAAATTATACATTTTGTGAAGGAAATGATGGGAGGAGCTCAGCGGGACACTGTATTGTTCCCAGCTGCGTTGTTGTAGGCACGTTATTGCAAGCATGGCCGGGGACACTGAAACACATCTCAGTGACTATGCCGAAAATAACAACGTTATCCGACAACCATTCCTTATCGGAGTGTCCGGAGGCACTGCCAGTGGCAAGGTTAGCACCTTACATATACTGTCTATTGTTGTATGTTTTTAAAACTGATGGAATGTGTTCAAGTCGCTCGTAAACTCGTCGACCGCGTGGCTCATGTCATACTGTTGGTTTGAATGACATCAACCCCTTGCCAATCTTGAGTAATCAGCATTTTATTAACGAGTTGGCTAAATGATTGTAACTTTTACATGTGGTTTCCTTCATCCGTTGGCATCATATTCCCCTTGTCCCCAGGATGCCTAATTCCACCACACACACACACACAATGGAAACAGTTTATTAAGTTGGCAAATACATTTAGTTAATTATAGTTGGCTATCAAATCAACCAACAGTTTCTAGTTAGTAAATTAGCTAAACTGTAATCGTTATATTTTATCCCCGGCACTACATGCTAACATTTATGTTATTAAGTAGACTGGCTAGACAGCTAACGTTAGCTAGCTACTTTTTGTTGCACACACAGCTATAGAGAGCCTATAGCTTGTTATCTACCGCGCCGTACAGCCAGCTAAATCACTCTTTTGTTTAAGGTTATTTGTTTAACTAGCTAGCCCCGCGGGTTAGCCGAATAAGACCACGGTTCGTACCCTCTTCTGAATGTCAAAGTGACGAACTATTCGACACAATGTGGCTATTATCCACTATTGGACTTATTTATTGACGGAGGACACGACTTCTGGCTATTTCAGTTGAATCTATTGTTGACGCTTAGCAGCCTAGCTAATATTAACCACATAACAATAACAGACGTGGGCGCAAGCGGGAAACGGGCGTCAGTTGCTACTAATACATTTTTAAAAATTGTATTCCAGTATACTTTTGCAGGAAGAAAAGCAGGCTCGGTACATATCTTCCTAATATAATTATTCTTGCACATATGCTTGACGCACACAGAACTGAATTCTTCATCTAATGAACATAATGTCCCTGTACAAGTCACTTATTAATAAGTGACAAGTCCATTTCCCTGTACAAGACTTATAAGACCTGCTAGGTATTGCATAAAAAAAACGATGGTATATACAGTACCAGTCAAAAGTTAACTCACCTACTCATTCCAGGGTTTTTCTTCATTTGTACTATTTTCTACATTGTAGAATAATTGTGAAGACATCAACTGAAATAACACATGGAATCATGTAGTAACCAAAAGTTACTTTAAGACACGAAGGTCAGTCAATCTGGAAAATGTCAAGAACTTTGAAAGTTTCTTCAGGTGCAGTCCAAAAAAACATCACGCTCTATGATGAAACTAGCTCTCATGAGGACCGCCACAGGAAAGGAAGACCCAGAGTTACTTCTGCTGCAGTGGATAAGTTCATTAGCGTTAACTGCACCTCAGATTGCAGCCCAAATAAATGCTTCAGAGTTCAAGTAAGGCACACCTCAACATAAATTGTTCAGAGGAGACTGTGAATCAGGCCTTGATGGTCAAATTGCTGCAAAGAAACCACTACTAAAGGACACCAGGAAAAGACTTGCTTGGGCCAAAAAACACAAGTAATGGACATTAGACCGGTGGAAATCTGTCCTTTGGTCTGAGTCCAAATTTGAGATTTTTGGTTCCAGCCGCCAAGTCTTTTTGAGTCGCTGACTAGGTGAACGGATGATCTCCGCATTTGTGGTTCCCACTGTGAAGCATGGAGGTGGGGGTGTGCTTTGCTGGTGACACGGTCTGTGATTTATTTAGAATTCAGGGTATACTTAACCAGCATGGCTACCACAGCATTCTGCAGCGATGCACCATTCCATCTGGTTTGCGCTTAGTGGGACATCATCTGTTTTTCAATTGAGATTGTTTGAGATGAGTTGGACTGCAGAGTGACGGAAAAGCAGCTCAGCATATGTGGGAACTCCTACAAGACTGTTGTAAAATCATTCCTCGAAGCTGGCTGAGAGAATGCCAAGAGTGTGCAAAGCTGTCATCAAGGCAAAGGCTGGCTACTTTGAAGAATCTAAAACCAAAAATATATTTTGGTTTAACACTTTCAGTTACCACATGATTCCGTATGTGTTATTTCATAGTTTGACTGGTACTGTACCGTCCCCGGAATGTCATGTAACAGAATTTATACAGTTGTACATTTTGTCATTAAATAATTGTCACTAACAAAATAACGTTCTCTAACCATCTTTAAAAAATGAAGATGTATTATTTTTCTGTTATTCCAACTCAAACACCTATGAGGGGAGAAATTATGTTTATATACAATTAACCAGGATAGTAATTCTTGAATTTAGTTTAGTGAAGTTACATTTTAGGATAAATTCAATGACTAACTTTTTTTTTCTTCAAAAACTAGAATTGGAATAATATTACAAATCCTATCCTTAAATTTATGTAATTGTTGATCCATCTAGTCTTAAATAATGTTGGATGTACCAAAATCAAGCACATTTAAACATCCTTGATAAAAAAAAACATTTTATTTAAGTATTCCTTCAAACAAAATGGAAGCTGTCTACGTCTTTTTAATTGTTGCTTGGGGGAACATCCAATGCCATTGCAGAATATATTCATCTTGATAATCCTTCAGTTTTTGACAGCAATATGACTCTTTTTTTAAAAGAGATCCGTTAACAACGAAGCATAATATTTTCTTCACTTTCTACTTGTACCCAGGCTACAAATAAATGTATTTTGTTCGCTAGATTGTTTGTTTTTAAAGTAGTACAGGACGCAGTCAAGATTTTTATGTAGTTACCACACTATGTAGTTAATAGCTTTGTGATTTGATAATGACGTGTTAACACTGAGCCTAGTATGGCCTGTAGTTTTCCACTATTTGTTCGTACTTGTTGGTTTGAGACCACAATTAAATACCAGTCTTGATACCAACAGTACTTTGGAAAGCAAATTAATAGTTTGTGTCATATCACCAGGCATATGTAATAAGCTTGTGAAATGAACTACTGTTAAAATTCTTAAAATAACTCGATGGAAGCTTCTACTCAATGTCCTTTCCATTCCCTGGCCCCCTTCCTTACCCTCCTCCGTTCCTATTGTTCTGTTGACCCATACATTAAGTTAACTTTTGGCATCGGGCTACTGTTTGGCTCTTTGAAAATCCCTGTACATGGTGTTGGGTGTGACTGAGGTGGGGTGGTTTGGGATTGCTGGCCTCATGGAGTTATGAGGAAGTAGTGAGCGAACAGTAATAACCTGCAGTGTGGTGTAGCAAACATGGTGAACTGAACATGATGTCACATTACCCTACTGTAAGTGCACTGGAACCAATGTGGCTCGGGTTGAATGGTATCCAGGCTTGTGCCTGCTTGCATTTGCTAACAGATGACTTACTGCCTGTAATATTTACTGTACACACACCCCGCTGTAGTGTCATGTCTTGCCAAATCATAGTCTGTATATAGAAGCTACATCGTGTTTGACAGGCTCTTAGATGAGGAGCTTTAGGTTAGTCTGTGTGCTGCAGTGCTGAACAACACGGTCTCCGGAATGGGCGTCCGATTTCATTGTGACACTTTTTTTTTCACGGACACAAAAGCACCATAGTCTGTGGCAGGTCAGGAGAATGCCCCGTCAGCACTGGCAGCCTGGTAGATGGGAGATCCTGGCATTTGAGGGTGTCTGTGAGGACAGGTGGCCTGGGCACTGGGAAGGGCACTTGGGTCCAGGGTGGTACTTCCATAGTGCTCCATGTTTTTGCTGGGGTACTGGGTACAGTATGTTTCGCTGGGGTACTGGGTACAGTATGTTTCGCTGGGGTACTGTGTGGGGCTGTGGTGGTCATGAAATTGTCAGATAATGATTGTCAATCAAATAACTGCGGTCTCACAGTAATTGACCGTTAATTAACAAACACATTTAGCATCTCCTGGCTTCCACACATAGTCTACAAGCCACTGATGCAGACCTTAGGAACATCGACAGTCTAATAAAACCAGTTTAATATAGCCTACACTATCACAATCAATCCATTTAATTTAGAAACAAGAAATTAAGAAATGTGGTCTATTTCAGAACAGAATAGCATACTCTGAGTTGGAGTTAGTTGCTTAGAATTCTGTGGCATTCTTTTTTTTAGTATGAAGAATACAATTGAACATGGCTGAATAAAATAGGATATTTATTCCAAACGAGTGCGCGCGTGCAGCTATTCTGTTTTGAGCGGTTAACAAAGAAACCGGTCCTCCTATATGCTTTATTTTGTTATTTATGAAACTTCCGTTGGGATACCAACATTGGGCTTTGTGTTTAAATTTTTAATACATTCTAAGGCTGCATGATACAACTCCAATGATGATTTGAAAAAAGTGGCATGAAAGGCATGGGCTTTGTTTTTTGCGCAGGTTGTACACACTTCATCAGCGCCTAATTCACAATTTGACAAGCACTTGATAATGCCTTGAATCCAGGCGGAATCCCCTTTGGCCGTAATGCCCCCTAAAAAAACATGCAATTTGCGGCCAGAGGCCGTTGTGCTCTTGTGTTGAATATAAGAATTTTAATTCCCTTCTCCCGGGTGCGTGCTACGAAGCACCTCTCAGTTATTAGCCAATGTCCGTCACATGATGGGGTCCTTCTCATAGGCTACAAGTGAAGACTAACACATCGGCTGTTGGAAGAACTGTCCACATTTGCTTGTAAAAAGCTGTCGTCGAGGCAGAGGTGGCTACTTTGAAGAATCTAAATTATAAAATATATTTTTTGTTTAACACTCTTTTGGTTTCTACATGATTCCGTATGTGTTATTTCATAGTTTTTATGTCTTCACTATTATTCTACAATGTAGAGAATAGTAAAGATAAAGAGAAACCCTTGAATGAGTATGTCCAAACGTTTGCCTGGTACTGTAGTTTGCAATAGAAGTTGCTTTTTAGGTGTCATTTTCATTTAGGTTTGGGTATAATTTTGATTAACCACATGACAATCATTGTAAGATATATATATATATATATGAAGACGTTATTGTAAATTAAATTAACCTGCTCCGTGAAAATGTGCATATGAAAACTAACTGCCACGCAGATCGGTAGAAATGATCAGATAAATTGTCATTCCACCTGAGAAAGGTAGCCGACTCCTCCTGTAGCTTTTACCGGCAACTTCCGGAGAGTAACAGGCCTGCCAACATTTGCGTACCAACTACTAAATTATCTGTCCATGTACACAGGTATGAGATCTGAGTTAAAAGTGTATTTAAAAAAAATTAAATAAAAACATTTTAATAAAAAATAACTCCACTGAGTAAATCTAACATCTCGATTTTCAAGCTGCAACACACAAACATGTACAGAGTTTGTCAACGGACATGGAGATTAATACGTCATTATTTGATGTAGCTACCCGGTGTCTGCCCCTCCTCCTGTTTGTTGTGATGCAGAGTTGTGCCGACTGTCAGCTGTACGTAAACACATGGACAAATCCCTCTTCGACTCTGTGTTGTGGAAAGGTAAACACTGATTGTTTCAAGCTAACGTTAGTGAACATAAGATGGCCATTCAGTGGGCTCTAAAGTGCCAGCAGTTCACTTTAGCTAGTGACAGAAATTCAATGCAAATACCCCCCCAAAAAACTTTTGAGCAGAGTCTGGTCAACATGCGCACGGATCAGGCCTGAAGAGAAATTGGCACAAGTGAGGGGGGGGGGCGCCTGGTCTACTCCCACCTTTCGGCTGATATTGGTCATGTTCCGCAGCAATGCAGAATGCAAACTAATATTCAGTCTCGTTTCCAAGAACAAAACCCAGGACAGAGCCTCCCTCAGTTACAGACACGTTGTGTGCCCTCGTTACCAAGAAGGTTTCAATGATTGACAGAGGAACTGTTAGCCACAGATAAGTCTACCCTGATGCGTAAGGCTAAATCTGCGAGCTATCAGGCAAATCTGTCTAGGAAATGATTTTCTGAACATTTTGAAGGTCTCCAGAACATTTGTTCTCACCCCCTGTTTCCTATCATAGCTTTTTTGTTTTTATGGATAACATGTTTCCTTGATACTGATGCTCTGCTTCAAATATTTGTTCTTATCATATCAGTAAAAAAAAAAGGGGATTAGACGTTTGTACATTTTGTACCTAAACAAATAACTTTAAAAAATAAAATAAACTCCAAGAATAAAGGCTCTTTGTTTTTTCTATTTAGATCTTGTGACTTTTACCATACGTGTAAATGGAATGCTGTCAAATTATCCCAAACTTTTATAGACCTGATTGATCGCAATTATAGAATTGTACCAAGACTCACAAACGGCACGCACACGAGTGTCCGGGGAATGAACCCCAATTCGCCGTGTGCTCTGCGGGCGAGTTGAATCTCCAATTTGCCGCATTGGACAGGGTTGGCAGGTCTGGAGTAATAGCAGAATCTGAAAGCCAGCAGGAGAGGGAGGAGATTATCTAGATCTCTGGCTCCCTCTTGTCTTATTTCATCAGACATGCTCAATTCATATAGTTGATTTTATTAAAGTCATAGGGAGTGTCTATATAGAAAAGTTTTAAATTGACCAATCGATTAGTCGAAAGACCAGGCTTTCCGATGACCAAGATTTTGTCGGACAGCCTAATATTTTTGCCTACTTTTACTTCACTACATTCCTGAAGAAAATAATATAATTTTTACTCTATAATTTTTTTTTTCTGACACCCAAAAGTACGTGTTACATTTTGACAGGAAAATGGTCCAATTTATACACTTATCAAGAGAACATCCCTAGTGCCTCTGATCTGGTGGACTCACTAAACGCAAATGCTTCATTTGTAAATTGTGTGAGTGTTGGTGTGCCCCTGGTTAGAATTTGTAAGGATTTTTACTTTTGATAAGTACATTTTAGCAATTACATTTTACTTTTGATACTTAAGTATATTTAAAACCAAATACTTAGACTTTTACTCTAGTATTTTACCAGGTGACTTTCACTTACCTTAATAGAAAACGCCTCAAGTTCTCTTTACTGAAGTATTAAAAGTGGGTACTTTCTCCACTGCTCAAACGTGACTGCAAATCTGATTATGAATGTTATGCTTTATTATAAAAGTGTATTTTGGGGAGGGTGAACTCACACGTTGCCTGTGTATGCTAGTTATGCTCTACACCGGTTGTAAAGCGGATTAATAATGTGCTTCATTCTAAGAAGGTATTTGGCCACTTTAGTTGTGATACAAACCTTATCGAAACATATAGGCCTATGGGCTAGGCTACATGAGGTGTGATACTAACCTTATCAAAACATATAGGCCTATGGGCTAGGCTACATGAGGTGTGATACTAACCTTATCAGAACATATAGGCCTATGGGCTAGGCTACATGAGGTGTGATACTAACCTTATCAGAACATATAGGCCTATGGGCTAGGCTACATGAGGTGTGATACTAACCTTATCAGAACATATAGGCCTATGGGCTAGGCTACATGAGGTGTGCAACTATGATTTTGAAAACGTTGCACAAAAAAAGACATGAACTGTTTCTTGCTTTACTGCACAGAAGCTGGCCGTCATTCACAAGTGAGACTAATATTGTCACCCATCAGACTTCATTTAATCTGGTCTTTACATATATTAAGTAATGTGACATTTGATTTAGAATGGACAATTATCATGCGCCTGTCGTGAAGCAGGGGGGGAAAAATACATCTATTGTTGCTCAACATGAGCTCATGGACTGATGAAGTGTTTTGATTTTAGATGTTCATTACATTTGTATTGATGTCAGTGTTTAGAGGGACAATATACTTCTGACTACCAGGCAGTTAGCAAGTTTAGTAGGCTACTAATGACCATCAGCAGCATCAGAGCTTGGAGAAGACTAAACGGTCACCTGGAATTTGACTGCAGTCATGACTCGTGACCGTCAGTGTGGCACTAATATGGTCACCGTAACAGCCCTAGTACTAGTTACTCTAACTAGCACACTGTAGAACACACTGCAGTACACAGAACATACTGTAACTAGTACACCATACAGTATGCTCTACTCTGTACGGTAACTAGCATACTGTAGAACATTCTAGAACATTCCAGTCTTCTACTGGTGTACGAGGTACTGCCGCAATGTTTGTTCATCAAATTGTGTATTTTATTAAAAATTAAGTAAATAGCCCACATTTGCTTGAAAAATGTATTTAAGGGCCTCCCGAGTGGCGCAGCGGATCTAAAGCACTGCATCGTAGTGTTTGAGGCGTCACTACAGACCCGGGTTCAATCACAGGCTGTGTCACAACCGGGAGTCCCATAGGGCGGCACACAATTGTCCCAATGTCATCCGGCTTAGGGAAGGGTTTACTTGGCTGATCACGCTCTAGCGTCTCCTTGTGGTGGGCCGGGCGCCTGCAGGCTGATTTTGGTCGTCAATTAAACAGTGTTTCCTAACACATTGTGCAGATGGCTCCCGGGATAATACAGTGGGTGTTAAGTTGTGCATTTTGGCGGGTCATGTTTCGGTGGATGCATGACTCGACCTTCGCCTCTCCCGAGCCCGTAGGGGAGTTGCAGCAATGAGATGATCGCAATTGGATATCACGAAATTGGGGAGAAGGGAGTAAAAGTGTTTTTAAGGTATTGTTTTTTCCAGGTTTACATTTTGCTCAGGTTTTTGCTCAAGCACACCTTTTTTAAATAGAAAAACAACAATTGGATGTAAGTCCATAACGGTGCTTAAAACCCATTCCTCCAGTCAAATGACGATGTTATGAATATTTTTAAATAATTAATGAACCATTACTTGTAAAATATTTGATTAAATCCGGTGTTTGTCATGGTTTTGTATTTTGGTGTTCTCTGTGTGAACTGAAAATGAAATACATTTCAACTCTATCTCTGACCATTGTACAGGTACTTTTTTTTTATTTTTTTAAGCCCATAACCATGTGTATGAGGTGTATAGTCTTGTTTCAAAGTAGATTTGTTTAAGATTACCATTTACTATCTTCATTGAATGTTTTCATAATTTATCTGCCGATAGGCCAAATGAGCGGCTCTCTCACCGATGCGATCCGGTAGGCTACAGACGAGTCACTCACTTTAGCATCACTGTTTGGCAAACCCCGACGTCTAGGAAGCCCTTTGGTTTACTTGTCCCGACGTCTAGGAAGCCCTTTGGTTTATACTTGTCCCGACGTCTAGGAAGCCCTTTGGTTTATACTTGTCCTGACGTCTAGGAAGCCCTTTGGTTTACTAGTCCCGACGTCTAGGAAGCCCTTTGGTTTATACTTGTCCCGACGTCTAGGAAGCCCTTTGGTTTATACTTGTCCCGACGTCTAGGAAGCCCTTTGGTTTATACTTGTCCCGACGTCTAGGAAGCCCTTTGGTTTATACTTGTCCCGACGTCTAGGAAGCCCTTTGGTTTATACTTGTCCCGACGTCTAGGAAGCCCTTTGGTTTATACTTGTCCCGACGTCTAGGAAGCCCTTTGGTTTATACTTGTCCCGACGTCTAGGAAGCCCTTTGGTTTATACTTGTCCCGACGTCTAGGAAGCCCTTTGGTTTATACTTGTCCCGACGTCTAGGAAGCCCTTTGGTTTATACTTGTCCCGACGTCTAGGAAGCCCTTTGGTTTATACTTGTCCCGACGTCTAGGAAGCCCTTTGGTTTATACTTGTCCCGACGTCTAGGAAGCCCTTTGGTTTATACTTGTCCCGACGCGATACCATGGACATGTAACTACGTTTTATGAAAACCTAAGGCATATATAGAAGATCGACTTTATTCAGTCAGTTCAACACTTTATTTATTTATTTATTTATTTATTTATTTATTTATTTATTTTAAATAAAATTTGTCAACTTGCTGTTCAGTTGTCAATCAATGCACAGTAAATAGCCTACTATGCACCACAACTCCGTGGCTGGCTATGTGGAACACGAGAAAGTCATTTATTTTCTGTATCGGAAAACAATGAAGCTAAGTCGTGTCATTTACTGCTTGTGTTACATGGGACGTGAAAATTCACCAGCATCATGTCCTCTTCCAACTGTGTAAAGAAATGTGACTGCAACCAGAGATCTGTATATAGTTCCGATGTTCATGTCTCCGCCCTAACGATGGGAGTCATTGTCCCCAAGGCGGGAAGGCAGGCGACAAGCTTAGGTCCACGATAAACCTAGCAAATGTCGTTTGTTTTTACATCAGTGTAAAATGCGTCCTGTGTTCTTCTGTGTGTCTGCAGTCGTCGGTGTGTGAGAAGATCATGGAGCTTTTGGGCCAGAACGAAATCGACCACCACCAGCGACAGGTAGATTCCATTCTCTCCCCCCAGTCCTGGTTTTTCTGCACTGTAGCTCACAGCCATAGCACTCAGGGTTTAGCTTCCACTGTGCAGCCCTGACCGATCTGCGTCATTATTTTTCCAGGTAGCCAACCTCTCTCCAATCTATCCCTATTCTTTAGTTTTTTTTTATATATATATACCAGTATTATACAACCCGAGATGGTTAGCTTCCTCAGTGTAGTGCTGACTTATGTCGTTGTTTTCCAGGTAGCCATCCTCAGCCAGGACAGTTTCTACAGAGAGCTGACTCCAGAACAGAAGGCAAAAGCACTCAAGGGCCAGTTCAACTTCGATCACCCAGGTATGGGGTTGGGTCCGCATAGGGCTGCTAGCTACATAGGACTGGTGGGGCCGCTAGCTACGTGGGACTGGTGGGGCCGCTAGCTACGTGGGACTGGTGGGGCCGCTAGCTACGTGGGACTGGTGGGGCCGCTAGCTACGTGGGACTGGTGGGGCCGCTAGCTACGTGGGACTGGTGGGGCCGCTAGCTACGTGGGACTGGTGGGGCCGCTAGCTACGTGGGACTGGTGGGGCTGCTAGCTACGTGGGACTGGTGGGGCTGCTAGCTACGTGGGGCTGCTAGCTACGTGGGACTGGTGGGGCTGCTAGCTACGTGGGGCTGCTAGCTACGTGGGACTGGTGGGGCTGCTAGCTACGTGGGACTGGTGGGGCTGCTAGCTACGTGGGACTGGTGGGGCTGCTAGCTACGTGGGACTGGTGGGGCTGCTAGCTACGTGGGGCTGCTAGCTACGTGGGACTGGTGGGGCCATGCTGGCTACGTGGGACTGGTGGGGCCATGCTGGCTACGTGGGACTGACGCACAATGCACAGCTCTTCAGAAAATGCAATCTCGTGCAAATTCATTGTTTTATAATTTAATTGTGTGAGTTTGCCCTTTTGATTGTTCGTCTATCAATTCCCCATTCCATATATTACCAATAGTACATTAATGTTAATAACCATCATTTCTTATCAACAGTGTTTGTTTGGCTACGGTCATTTCTGCTAATGCATTGAATTTTTGTATTATTATTAATATTATTAGTTGTTTACTGTTTTCATTGTTGGAGTGGACACGTTGTTTGCAGAGCGCACAACCAATGCTACACTTGTGAGAAACCACTTTTGGTTTATTTCATTTCATTTTGAGTTTGGTCAATTCATTAATTGTCTTTTGTTTGGAGCTCTCCTGTCAATGTTGAGTAAGGACGTGTACCTGATTACACACACAAGTATTCCTAGGCAACCTGGCCTGTGCGCAATTGTATAAATGTGCCCATTTGGGGGATCTGATTTAATATTTCCTATTGGCTTAACTCACCACCGCCAATGAACTGTGGCGCTTCTCAAAGTAAATTTTTCAGCAAGTAAAAGTCTGTCTTTTAAATTCAATGAGTGACGATAGTTCCTCGATGTATTTGAAAAATCTTTCCAGTTCTCTCCCTTTCCAGTGAAAATGACATAAAATAGGCCAACCTGATTACTTCTTATCCCTTGCATGAATAAGTCTACAGGGCCGGACCCAGTTGATAGTTGATACAATGATTCACCCTTTTTAATTATATTTCAAACTCAATTTATCACGTGATCCATGGCCACATTTCATATAAAATTTCAGAGTTTTCAATTTTTGGCCTCTGTCGGCAATCCATCCCTCATACACTCAGCCCATCTTCCTGCCATACTCCTAGTCAGCAGATCTATAATAGCAGAGTCTCTCTCAGCTGCTGCACGGGGGGGGGGGGAATTAACACTTTCTCCTAAAGTGTTAATTTCCTCTCACTGATTTAAAAGAGAGATGCCTGGCATAGTCTAGCCCATGTCTCCTCCAATCCAATACTTTTTAGATTTGTGTGAAGAAGTGTCAGGAGATATTATTTTCTGGGAGACCCAGGGTCTGAGCGACAGAGCATTACAGCTGTGACCCAGTAGACTCCACAGAGATTCCTCAATTACACTAGTCTAGTGTGTGTTTGATAGCGTGTGTTCACATGTGGGTTTAGTGGAGGCCACTGTCAGCAGATGGGTACATGGAGGTCTATGTATGGTCTGTTATTTTACCAATTGAATGGAAGTGAAACCTTTTTATTTTTTTATTTTTATTTTTTACTAAATCTCCTGCTTTCTCTTAAGCCATTTCTGTCTCTTGTTGTTTTTACTTGTGAATCGCATGGAATTTTTCTTTCTCTAAATCTGTCATTCTTCAGATGCCTTTGACAATGAGCTGGTCATGAAGACTTTGTGGCAGATCATGCAGGGGAAGACCGTACAGATCCCTGTGTATGACTTTTTCACCCATTCCAGGTGAGCTCCTTGTTGTTGCGGTGTCCACCGGGGGGGGGGGGGGGGGGGGGGGGGTAGGCGTACTACAGAGCAGGATCAAGGACTTAGCCAGCTAACTCGCCTAAATATCTTATCTTGAATTGGACATGGTCTAATTGACTCAACAACCAAAATCACATATCCAAAATGTAGCTTTCTTAATGAATCAGGAAATCAATAGTTCTATATCAGGGTTAGCTGGCTGCTGCTTGATAGTATACCCCTCTACTCTTGTTTGTATTCTAACAATAACTGTACATGTTTCTAACCCAAGTATTCTTATTTGTCAAGTTCAGGTATTACCTACTGAGAACAGCCACGTAGAGCAGGTTTCTGTGGTCTGTTTTAATACAGCGTTGTTGGGTATTCAATCCCATTTTATCTGTCTCATTGGTTGTCTCTAACAGGATGTTTTCTTAGGAAATATCAATACAAACTGTTTGTACAATACCAGGCTGTTCGTTCTTATTTTATGTCATGTGTCCTGTTGGGTCATCCTGATTTTTTTATTTATTTATATATATTCATGGTGTCTTGTTTGATTCCAGGAAGGATGAGTTTGTGACTGTGTACCCGGCTGACGTGGTGCTGTTCGAGGGCATCCTGATGTTCTACTCCCAGGAGATAAGAGACCTGTTCCAGATGAAACTGTTCGTAGACACGGATGCAGACACGCGGCTTTCACGCAGAGGTGTGTTTGCTGACTCCACTTCCTTGTGTATTTCTGGATAAGGTTAAACGTCGTACAAACTCTTGCCAGTCAGACTCTGTGTCAGTGTCTCTTCACTTCTGTGTTCCAATTCTAGGGGGTGTGTGTGTTCCAATTCTAGGGGGTGTGTGTGTTCCAATTCTAGGGGGTGTGTGTGTTCCAATTCTAGGGGGTGTGTGTGTTCCAATTCTAGGGGGTGTGTGTGTGTTCCAATTCTAGGTGGTGTGTGTGTGTTCCAATTCTAGGGTTTATATTCTGTGTTCCAATTCTAGGGTGTGTTCCAACCTGTTTTATTTCTTCCAGTGCTAAGAGACATAGGTGAACGGGGCAGGGACCTTGAGCAGGTTCTTACTCAATACATCACATTTGTCAAACCTGCTTTTGAGGAGTTCTGTCTTCCAGTAAGTTTCCACTCTGTGTCCCCGTTATATTGTGTGCTAGTCCATGAAGCCAGCCATAATCTTTGCAAATGCTTGCGTAGTTATTGTAGTAATTGTAATGTTTATTTCCAGACTAAGAAGTATGCTGATGTGATCATCCCTCGTGGAGCAGATAACTTGGGTAAGGAGGAAATCAAATCAAATTTTATTTGTCACATACACATGGTTAGCAGATGTTAATGCAAGTGTAGCGAAATGCTTGTGCTTCTAGTTCCGACAATGCAGTAATAACAAGTAATCTAACTAACAATTCCAAAACTACTGTCTTATACACAGTGTAAGGGGATAAATAATATGTACATAAGGATATATGAATGAGTGATGGTACAGAGCAGCATAGGCAAGATACAGTAGATGGTATCGAGTACAGTATGTACAAATGAGATGAGTATGTAAACAGTGGCATAGTTTAAAGTGGCTAGTGATACATGTATTACATAAGGATACAGTCGATGATATAGAGTACAGTATATACGTATGCATATGAGATGAATAATGTAGGGTAAGTAACATTATATAAGGTAGCATTGTTTAAAGTGGCTAGTGATATATTTACATTTACCATCAATTCCCATTATTAAAGTGGCTGGAGTTGTCAGTGTGTTGGCAGCAGCCACTCAGTGTTAGTGGTGGCTGTTTAACAGTCTGATGGCCTTGAGATAGAAGCTGTTTTTCAGTCTCTCGGTCCCAGCTTTGATGCACCTGTACTGACCTCGCCTTCTGGATGATAGCGGGGTGAACAGGCAGTGGCTCGGGTGGTTGATGTCCTTGATGATCTTTATGGCCTTCCTGTGACATCGGGTGGTGTAGGTGTCCTGGAGGGCAGGTAGTTTGCCCCCGGTGATGCGTTGTGCAGACCTCACTACCCTCTGGAGAGCCTTACGGTTGAGGGCGGTGCAGTTGCCATACCAGGCGGTGATACAGCCCGCCAGGATGCTCTCGATTGTGCATCTGTAGAAGTTTGTGAGTGCTTTTGGTGACAAGCCGAATTTCTTCAGCCTGCTGCGCCTTCTTCGCGATGCTGTCTGTGTGAGTGGACCAATTCAGTTTGTCTGTGATGTGTATGCCGAGGAACTTAAAACTTGCTACCCTCTCCACTACTGCTCCATCGATGTGGATAGGGGGGTGTTCCCTCTGCTGTTTCCTGAAGTCCACAATAATCTCCTTAGTTTTGTTGACGTTGAGTGTGAGGTTATTTTCCTGACACCACACTCCGAGGGCCCTCACCTCCTTTGCCTGCGTCCCAATTCTCTACACTTCTCCTACAACGACCAGAACGTCCGTGAGATCTGATCCTTTAATACCCTTCTGGGTTGTATGCAATCTTTTTTTGCCCCTTTTTGTCAATATAGTGAAGGGTTATGGTAAGTAAGGAAAGGCTCTTATGCAGCCGCCACGTTACATGAATTTTCCCTCTGGAGTTTCCTTGTTTTATACCCCTTTTGTGAATGTACAATGGAAACCCTAACTTCACCGTTCCCTTCCTCTGGTTTTTTTTTTTTTTTCAGTGGCAATAAACCTGATAGTACAGCACATCCAGGACATTCTAAACGGCGGACTGACCAAGCGGCACAGCGGCTGCATGAACGGGCACAGCACGCCCGCCCGGCAACGACAGACCTCAGAGTCCAGCAGTCGCCCTCATTGACCTCCTTTGTATTGGAGGCAGAGTGTGATTAGATCTGTACATAATTCCCCAATGGCATTGCTGTATTTAAGATGGAGGAAGGCTACGTCCTGATTCTCTACCCTGTTACCAGAGTGTGCACTTGCACACTTCTGGTCGTTGTAGGAGAAGTGTAGAGAATTGGGACGCAGGCAAAGAGTAACTACCATGCTTATTATTATTACTGTTATTATTATTACTACTACTGTTATTACAGGTACTTTTATTGTAATTGTTGGATTTGGTTCAGGCGGGGGGAGAGAACCTCCAGTTTTTGCAATGAGATCATGTGTTAAGAATGACCCCCTTTTTGTTTTCATCCGTTTATTTCAAATTTGTATTTCATATAGTTTGCTTTTTGACAGATTTAATCAAATGTGGAAACTGGTGTTGTCCAATGAGAATTAAACCCTAAAATCACAGGCTGGGATCTAATTCCTCATTGAGAAAAATGTCGGACCTTGAAATGGGGATGAAACTAGACACAAAGGTGAAATGAGAACTCAGGATTTGCGCTCGTTGTTCGTTCTCGTTGACAATCTTGAAATAGGTTTTTCCTACCCCTTTTTTTTTTTTTTGTCGGTCTTATCGTGTTTTTCTAGTCTGTATGTTCCGTTCCCTAGTTGAGGTGCCTTTTGCCTGTCACTTACCCTCCACCATTTGCTAAGCTACAGAACCTCCACAAGAGGGAAGTTCCAAACTCCATGACATTCTAAATTCTAAATTCCACACAGAATAGGTAGGTTGAAGTAAGTAAAGAAGTAGTAACAAAGGTTGAATATTCTCAAACAAGGGTTCTTTATTATGGAAGCCCAATTTTGGTGTTACTTACCTGACAACGGTGGTATAGTTAGCTTGGGCTGACTCGTCC
Organism: Oncorhynchus mykiss; assembly: GCF_013265735.2. Taxonomy (NCBI): domain Eukaryota; kingdom Metazoa; phylum Chordata; class Actinopteri; order Salmoniformes; family Salmonidae; genus Oncorhynchus; species Oncorhynchus mykiss. The sequence goes on from NC_048572.1 coordinate 82,357,624, forward strand.
TGCATGATATCTTGTGTATTTCCTGGTGGTGGAAGCCAAATACAATCTCATTGTCAACACAGTAAAGTGTTACGAGTGCTATAACACAAAATAGAAATTGTCAGGTTAATTGATTAAACTTGCACAAGACCTTCAACTATTTGCATAAAATGCTTTTCCCTAATTAATCTTGAAGCAGAATTAATTTAACATTTTGAAGAATTAAACCTATTGGAGTTTAATTTCCCCTAGTCATTTAGTAATTGTTCATTCCTAATATATTCCTAATACTGTTTTCTCAGGTTGACAAGAGTACCATTGAAGTGCAGAGATATTATTAGTCAAACTGAGGGAAGGGTCCCATAACAGCAATACACCTGAATTACACCTGAATCATTATTTTTCTGACAAGACTTGAAAACATGAAACCAGCACAATGCCTTTTCGCTGCTGAATTGAAACACAATACACAATACTATTATTTCCAATTAGTCAATTTCTATAAAATGGCTTGTAAGTGTGTATTTAGTAATACACACTTACAAGTGTTGTATTTAGTAAGCATACAGTTGCTGAATTGTGACTTAATGTTTACCATACAATTTGTCTGGATGTTGGATTGACGTAGAAATGTTGGATGATTGGAACAATAAAAGCACATTGCAAAGTGGTAGAAAAAAAAAACTGGAGGTGTGTTTGACTTATTCCTGCAACAGCTGATTATTTTTAACGTAGAAAAAACAGTATGTATACAACTAGACAATGATAACGTGCTAGGGGGTACAACAGATTATACAAAGACCTTAAAAGAAACACACGCATTGATCGTTAACAGCTTTCTTATTGGAAGAATGTAGACTGGTCTTAATGTACTGCTTCAATTCCTTATAGAGAAGTTTTTTTTATTAGTGAATTTACATTTATGAATATGACATTTTTCCATTAGCACAATTAGATTTGAGGTTAAATTGTTTTTCTTTATCCTTATGGTTAAGGAAACCGAGCAGCACATTCTCCCATTAAAAAAAAAAAGTAATCAAGGATATTAACAATTATAAAACAATCTTTCCATTTTTTTTTACATGTAGACAATGTGAAACTGTTTCTGGATGCTCAACACAAATACAGTTAATGTCTTTTTGGAGTTTCTTCAGGTAATGATTCGCAGGGTAATACTTATGGATCATTCTGAAAGAGACATCTTGGTATTTGTGTGGTAATAACCAGACTTTTTTCTTAACAGATATTAGTGACCAATGTATTCCAGTAAATTGTGACAATATCCCTTTGAAATAAAGCACGTTCTGACGGAGCAAGGAGAAACATATTTTCCCTATTGGAGAATCAACTGGATTAAGCGAGGGAAGGTTAAGAAGGTGAGGTCTGGCTATACCTCTAAATAACATGAGTTCCAGATGGAATAGCATCAAAGACTCAACTCTAGGTGTTACAGGGATATTGTAACGATATAAAAAAAAAGCCTCATAATTGAGTAACAATGCTTCTGCATTAAAAAGTTGATTCACCAGCTGGATATGATTATTGAACCTGTTCTTAAAAAATAAATACTTTTTTTTTCTATACAAAATATCCTTAGCTGATTGATTCTTGACTATGCGTAAAAGCGTGCCTTGACGTAGCTACGCTTGCGTATTTTGAAACGAGTGTTTACGCAAATGTACTAGAGTGTCAAGATGGTGGTAAGTGAGGCCACATCATTCAGAGCATGCACACTTTCAACAATATTTACATTACCATTAATTAAATACGTGTTATATGTTTCATAGAAAATTGGGCTGCAGTTCAAAGCCACTTTGGAAAATGTCACAAATGTGCGGCCAGAAGGTGAAGACTTCCGCTGGTTTCTAAAGGTAACTAAGAACTTGCTAACCAGCTGATGCTAGCCATTTTACGATGAGCCATAACGTTATATTTATCATGACACACAATAAGCGAATTTGTCAAATGGTGAAAAGTTGTATCACTACATAAACAAGACATTTACAGCACGACAAGCTATGAAAGGTACTCCTGTGACGTTATTTTCAAAACGTTGCTAGTTTTTAGTCAGTAAACAATACGCATGTGACGTGTAACGTTAGGCAGCTAACGGTAGGTAACAATACAAAAGCATTGCTGATCTAGTGTTGTGGACTCCCAGTAACCCATAGAATTAGGATTAGAATAGAATGTGTATGCCATGACTACACACAGTGTATGCTTCCCTAGTTGACAGACTATTCCCTATAAAGTACACAACTTTTTTTTTTTACCAGAACATGTGCCCTGATCAAAAGTAGTGCACTACATAGGGTATAGGGCTGTAGTGCACTACATAGGGAATAGGGCTGTAGTATAAAGTAGTGCACTACATAGGGAATAGGGCTGTAGTGCACTACATAGGGAATAGGGCTGTAGTATAAAGTAGTGCACTACATAGGGAATAGGGCTGTAGTGCACTACATAGGGAATAGGGCTGTAGTATAAAGTAGTGCACTACATAGGGAATAGGGCTGTAGTGTCCTACATAGGGTACAGGGCTGTAGTATAAAGTAGTGCACTACATAGGGAATAGGGTGCCATTTGTGACAAATTCTGTAACATACGTACTTTTGTCACAGTTAAAATGTGCCAATTGTGGTGAGATCCCAGAGAAATGGCAGTATATCAACCTTATGGTGAGTAAAGGTGAATTGTATCAATGTATCTTATTATTCAAAATCACATTTGATATGGTGACGGATATTCCACACTTTGCAGTGACTGACTGTTTCCCTAGGACAGTGTACCACTTAAAGGAGGAAGAGGGAGTGCCAGCATGGTGCAGAAGTGTAAACTCTGTGCCAGGGAGAATTCTATTGGTAAGCAAACAGAGAAGTATTGCACATAAGTTGTTTCATACATTCAGCCATTTCACTTTCCTTTGGGGGATCTGAGATGACTGGATAGAGGTAAGCAACAGCTCCACCTTGTTTCTGCCATGATGTTCATATGTATATGTGTGTTCACAGATATCATGAGAGACACAATCACCCCGTACAACGTGAGTTACAGTACTTATTGTGAAGCTTACCTCTCAATTGATCCTTGGCTTGACTGCAATTGAAGGTGGGAAATGTTTAGTAATAATACTGCCTATTTCATCCTACCACTCTGTTGCTGCTGACACTTGAAGTGTTCTGCTACAGAACAGTACATCTTTAAAACACAAGAGTATTTATTTATTTCAGCCACTCACACCTTCTTGTCTCTTCCTCGTGGTGCTGCTGCTGTGAAGGCTGAGGATAGTGAGAGGTTTAAGACCATGGTGCAGTTTGAGTGTCGAGGCCTGGAGCCGGTAGACTTCCAACCACAAGTGAGAACAGAGCACACTCCTGTACTGTATGTTGTCAAATCTCAGCTAAGGTTGTAGAAGCACATATTATATAGCATCAAGGGGACTTGTTTTCTCCCTTCCTGACTATTCTGATAAAGTATAACAATTGGATCCACTCTACCATTCAAAAACAGATTCCAAATGTTTAGCATAGACATTTCTGAAACCTTGACATTTTCTTTATTTAGTATTGTTTTGTAACAGTTTAATGACCAATGTTCTTAAGAACTTGTAATACTGCTGAAAGAACAATAAAGTCAACTAAAACATGTGCTTTACAATACTACAACACCTCAACCTTGTCCCCCTGTCTCTAACATCACATTACTTTGTCCTTGAAACACAACAGGCGGGCTTTGCTGCAGAGGGAGTGGAGTCGGGGACCAAGTTTCCTGAAATCACCCTACTGGAAAAAGTTAGTATTTTTTAATCTATGGCCAGTAGGTCAACATAGTAAATGTGAACATTGATTACAAGAATAGTTTCCAGTACCCAATACAATAGTTATTTTCAGTTCAAGAACAGCGTTTTTAATACTTCTTCTCCATATCAGGACTGGACAGACTATGACGAGAAGGCCAGTGAGTCAGTGGGCATCTATGAGGTCACACACCAGTTCATCAAGTGTTGAGTTACGGTCAAGCGCTTTGTACGACCGGGATGTAAACACACTGGCCAGATATCCACTCATCCACTGACTGAAATGGCTGTCGGTGTCAGACACATCCAATGCTAATGCAGTGCTGTTGACAGTTATAATGCAGTGCTGTTTGGTTTGTGACAAGCAAGAAGCATTTGAGGATTGATTGGGTGGAATGCCCATCCACATCATCCTGGATTGAATGAGATATGTGACCATGCCTTTCCTTTTGTCACTACCCCAATAAAGATCATGAAATGAAATAAAATAAACTGATAATGTGGTTTTAAGGTTTTCTCTGCCTGGAGTGATCCGTATCAGAATGAATTGAGTAAATCTGAGGCACTTCGGTCACAAGAAGTAGTGATTAAACTCAGCCATGTATGACTGCCACTATTTTTGAAAGTTTGTTGTTACAATTGTCAACAATAGCACAGTACTTTGCTCTTAAACGCACTTTTTAATACAGTCAATAGTAAAACATTATCTCGCTTGGCCAGAGTTCATCCATTGTTTACGCAACTGGACACACTTTCAACTGACTTCATTAAGAAGTCACTGTATTGTGTAACGTTAATACGGATATAGAAAGCTAGCATCATTACAGGCAAGGAGTTATGCTGCGTTCACATGCTCCACGGAAACTCCTTCGTAGTACTTTGACGTCTCAGTTCGGTGAACGGTTATCATCCTTATTGTCACTCTTCCCTCTTGGAAGCACTCGTCTCAGCACAACAACCAGAATGGCTCCTCAAAAGAACAGAGTATTCGTCATTGGAGTGGGAATGACAAAGGTAAATCTTGCTATTGGTTATAAATGGTTGCATTTCGACTATCATCCATGCTAGCTGGATTGCTATCTAGTATTGAAAGACTATTTAGCAAAGAGCTAGCTCGTTGTCCTTAGCTAGCTAACGTTTTACCTGTCATGTTGGTTAGCAGCATTTCCAAAAAACGTAGGTAGCTACAGTAGCTTGTCATTTCTTTCGATAATTAACATAGGCTAAACAACTACTGTTGGCTAAACATATAACGCGAGATTTAAGACTTTTGTCAGCTGTTCATGTTGGTGTTGCTAGCTATCTAGGTAAGTAACGTAGCTAATTTAGTTAGCTTTCAAGCTATGCTAGTTAGCTAACACGAAACATTGAATAACAACTATATTGGGCTAACAATGTTTACAATTGTATTATGAATTATGGCTTGGAAATGTATTTGCTAGCTAGCTAAAATGAAATTGCCATACGTGGCATTTTAAAACCCAGTCTAATCTGAAAGTCCAATACTCCATGGTCATAGACTAATTGTGCCAAGGGTCATGGATGCATTGCACACACCGATAGCTAGATAAACACTAGCTACATTGCATGCAGCAGAAGGACGTCCCTCCTGAGCAGTCAGAATTAGAATAATACTTTCTTTGTCCATTGCCTTTTCAGATCTCTCTCACTCTCACTCACTCCCACACACACACACAGGGGTTGTCAGCCATAATACCGTGCAGTTTACGGGCAAAGTGCCTTGCTCAAGTACACAGCAGTCATGTTGACCCAGAGCTCTGTCTGTGTAGTAGTTGAACTGTTATCCCCAGTCTGAGATTTGATCCAGAACCCTCTCCTGTGTTTTGTCTTTGCAGTTTGAGAAGCCAGGAAAAGAAGACTTTGACTATCCCGACATGGCAAAGATAGCAGGTGGTTGTCATTTAATTTCATTACTGTACCTGTCCTGTACTTGCCAACATTGCTACATTCACCTGGATACACCTTGAGCTATAGTCACCTGGATTCTACCTGGTTATAATACAATGTGTTGTACATGTCATATAATAGTCCCATTCTACATGCAACATTTTGAGTGATGCCCATTGTTCCCTGTTGTGTCTTATAATCATGTTCTTATGACTCAGGCGAGAGGGCCTTGTCTGATGCTGGAGTCCCCTACTCTGCTATAGAGCAAGCCTGTGTGGGCTATGTGTATGGTAAGAGACTGTCACTGATTATAATGTTAACTGTCCGTTTAAAATTATTTTTTTTAGGCATATTAAATGCCTTGTGAGTTGCCTTCAAATTCATTCCAAAAGTGCTGTAAGTGTCCACCTAGTAATAAGCTATGATGTTGTATAGGCATAGTAATAAGATATGATGTCATATAGGCCTAGTAATAAGCTATGATGTCGTATAGGCCTGTAAGATATTATAACACAACGCAATCATTCACCTGAGCTAACCTGTGTCTGTGTCATGAAGAGAACTGTCTAGTGATGAACTATTGCTTTTAAAACAAGATCCTTTTAAGATGTCTGTCCATCTGTGTGTCTCATCATGTCTCAGGTGACTCCACTTGTGTTACTGTCAATGTAAATGACCATATTATTATCATTATTTTTCAGGTGACTCTACCTGTGGCCAGAGGGCCATCTACCACAGCCTTGGCCTGTCAGGGATCCCCATCATCAACGTCAACAACAACTGCTCCACAGGCTCCACTGCCCTGTTCATGGCCCGACAGCTAATCCAGGGAGGTGAGTGGGACTCGACCATAGATATATTAATCATATCTGTGTTACACATACAGTACTCTATATATACAAAAGTATGTGGACACCCCTTGAAATTAGTGGATTCGGCTATTACAGCCACACCCATTACTGACAGGTGTATAAAATCGAGCACACAGTTGTTCAATCGCCATAGACAGTAGAATGTCCTTACTGAAGAGCTCAGTGACTTTCAACGTGGCACTGTCATAGGATACCACCTTTCCAACAAGTCAGTTCACAACATTTCTGCCCTGCTAGAGCTGCCCCGGTCAATTGTAAGTGATGTTATTGTGAAGTAGAAATGTCTAGGAGCAACAAAGGCTCAGCTGCAAAGTGGTAGGCCTCAACAAGCTCACAGAAAGGGACCGCCGGGTGCTGAAGCGCGTAGCGAGTAAAAATGGTCTGACCTCGGTTGCAACGCTCACTACTGAGTTACAAACTGCCTCTGGAAGCAACGTCAGCACAATAACTGTTTGTCACACAAGCCTAAGATCACCATGTGTAGTGCCAAGCGTCGGCTGGAGTGGTGTATAGCTCGCCACCATTGGACTCAGGAGCAGTGGAAACACATTCTCTGTAGTGATGAATCACGCTTCACCATCTGCTAGTCCGACGGACGAATCTGGGTTTGGCGGATGCCAGTAGAACGCTACCTGCCCAAATGCAGAGTGCCAACTGTAAAGTTTGGTGGAGTAGGAATAATGGTCTGCGGTTGTTTTTCATGGTTCGGGCTAGGCCTCTTAGTTCCAGTAAAGGGAAATCTTAACGTTACAGCATACAATGATGTTCTAGACGATTCTGTGCTTACAACTTTTTGGCAACAGTTTGGGGAAGGCTCTTCCTTGTTTCGGCATGACAATTCCCTCTGTGCACAAATCGAGGTCCATACAGAAAAGGTTTGTTGAGATCGGTGTGGAAGAACTTCGACTGGCCTGCACAGAGCCCTGACCTCAACCCCATCGAACACTTTTTGCGATGAATTGGAACGCTGACTGCGAGCCAGGCCTAATCACCCAACATCAGTGCACGAACTCACTAATGCTCTTGTGGCTGAATGGAAGCAAGTCCCCGCAGCAATGTTCCAACATCTAGTGGAAAGCCTTCCCAGAAGAGTGGAGGCTGTTATAGCAGCAAAGGGAGGAGCAACTCCATATTAATGCCCATGATTTCAGAATAAGATGTTCGACGAGCAGGTGTCCACATACTTGTTTGTTCCTTCTCTGGACGTCATTGGATGGGACACAGAGAGGTGAGTGGGAATGAGATAGAGGGGGGCAGGATTGATTCCTAGGACTAGGAGTCCTTTCCCTGCTCCGGTCACATGTTCAGGACAAACTCCTGACCCTAGTGATGCCATGTCCTGGAATCAAACTGAAGTAGGATGCATGCTATGATCCGTCTTATGCTGGACCTAAACATATGCCTTCTTTTGCTGACTGTAGGTCTGGTTGACTGTGCACTAGCCCTTGGCTTTGAAAAGATGGAGAGAGGCTCCTTGTCATCAAAGGTAAGACCAATCGTAGTACATGATCAGGACTAACCCAGTGTATTGTAGTTCATGATCAGGACTAACCCAGTGTATCGTAGTCCATGGACAGGACTAACCCAGTGTATCGTAGTCCATGGACAGGACTAACCCAGTGTATTGTAGTTCATGAACAGGATTAACCCGGTGTATTGTAGTTCATGGACAGGACTAACCCGGTGTATTGTAGTTCATGGACAGGACTAACCCCATGGACAGGACTAACCCAGTGTATTGTAGTTCATGGACAGGACTAACCCGGTGTATTGTAGTTCATGGACTGGACTAACCCAGTGTATTGTAGTTCATGGACAGGACTAACCCAGTGTATTGTAGTTCATGGACAGGACTAACCCAGTGTATTGTAGTTCATGGACAGGACTAACCCAGTGTATTGTAGTTCATGAACAGGACTAACCCGGTGTATTGTAGTTCATGGACTGGACTAACCCAGTGTATTGTAGTTCATGGACAGGACTAACCCAGTGAATTGTAGTTCATGGACAGGACTAACCCAGTGTATTGTAGTTCATGGACAGGACTAACCCAGTGAATTGTAGTTCATGGACAGGACTAACCCATTGTATTGTAGTTCATGGACAGGACTAACCCCATGGACAGGACTAACCCAGTGTATTGTAGTCCATGGACAGGACTAACCCATTGTATTGTAGTTCATGGAAAGGACTAACCCAGTGTATTATAGTTCATGGACAGGACTAACCCAGTGTATTGTAGTTCATGGACAGGACTAACCCCATGGACAGGACTAGCCCAGTGTATTGTAGTTCATGGACATGACTAACCCAGTGTATTGTAGTTCATGGAAAGGACTAACCCAGTGAATTGTAGTTCATGGACAGGACTAACCCGGTGTATTGTAGTTCATGGACAGGACTAACCCAGTGTATTGTAGTTCATGGAAAGGACTAACCCAGTGAATTGTAGTTCATGGACAGGACTAACCCGGTGTATTGTAGTTCATGGACAGGACTAACCCGGTGTATTGTAGTTCATGGACAGGACTAACCCGGTGTATTGTAGTTCATGGACAGGACTAACCCCATGGACAGGACTAACCCCATGGACAGGACTAACCCAGTGAATTGTAGTTCATGGACAGGACTAACCCGGTGTATTGTAGTTCATGGAAAGGACTAACCCAGTGAATTGTAGTTCATGGACAGGACTAACCCAGTGTATTGTAGTTCATGGACAGGACTAACCCCATGGACAGGACTAGCCCAGTGTATTGTAGTTCATGGACATGACTAACCCAGTGTATTGTGGTTCATGGAAAGGACTAACCCAGTGAATTGTAGTTCATGGACAGGACTAACCCGGTGTATTGTAGTTCATGGACAGGACTAACCCGGTGTATTGTAGTTCATGGACATGACTAACCCAGTGTATTGTAGTTCATGGAAAGGACTAACCCAGTGAATTGTAGTTCATGGACAGGACTAACCCGGTGTATTGTAGTTCATGGACAGGACTAACCCAGTGTATTGTAGTTCATGGACAGGACTATTCCCATGGACAGGACTAACCCGGTGTATTGTAGTTCATGGACAGGACTAACCCAGTGTATTGTAGTCCATGGACAGGACTAACCCAGTGTATTGTAGTTCATGATCAGGACTAACCCAGTGTATTGTAGTTCATGGACAGGACTAACCCAGTGTATTGTAGTTCATGGACAGGACTAACCCAGTGTATTGTAGTTCATGGACAGGACTAACCCGGTGTATTGTAGTTCATGGACAGGACTAACCCGGTGTATTGTAGTTCATGGACAGGACTAACCCAGTGTATTGTAGTTCATGGACAGGACTAACCCAGTGTATTGTAGTTCATGGACAGGACTAACCCAGTGTATTGTAGTTCATGGACAGGACTAACCCGGTGTATTGTAGTTCATGGACAGGACTAACCCGGTGTATTGTAGTTCATGGACAGGACTAACCCGGTGTATTGTAGTTCATGGACAGGACTAACCCAGTGTATTGTAGTTCATGGACAGGACTAACCCAGTGTATTGTAGTTCATGGACAGGACTAACCCGGTGTATTGTAGTTCATGGACAGGACTAACCCAGTGTATTGTAGTTCATGGACAGGACTAACCCGGTGTATTGTAGTTCATGGACAGGACTAACCCGGTGTATTGTAGTTCATGGACAGGACTAACCCAGTGTATTGTAGTTCATGGACAGGACTAACCCAGTGTATTGTAGTTCATGGACAGGACTAACCCCATGGACAAGCATATGGAGGTGATGTTCAACACATATGGGATGGCAGCAGCACCGGCAGCACCACAGATGTTTGGCAACGCGGGCAGAGAACACATGGAGAAATACGGTAAACATGATGGTGTGCGTTCACATGTGTACAGTACCTTATGAAGTGTGTTGTTGGTGTTGTTCTCAGCCTTTTCTTTCATCTGGATGATACACCATGTAGTGCGTGACTGTGGAACTCTGGGAAGTCTGTCATTGAATAGTTAAGTGTATTAATTCCCGGGACTCTTCCAGGTACTACACCAGAGCACTTTGCTAAAATCGCATGGAAGAACCACAAGCATTCCACCAACAACCCGTAAGACTGCAACCATCAACTCTTTAACACACAGAAGGGCTGGTCATTAGAAATGACCTTCATTGACCAATCCAATGATCAATCTTTTCATGACAACTGTGTGTGTGTGTGTGTGTGTGTGTGTGTGTTAACAGGTACTCTCAGTTCCAGGATGAGTACAGTCTGGACCAGGTCAAACAGTCCAGGAAGGTGTTTGAGTTCCTTACTCTTCTCCAGTGTTGGTAAGGAGTCCCACTATCTCTCTGGGGCAGTGTTTCCCCTACCTCTATAGAGTTTGGCTTTATTTGATTACAATTAAACATTTTGGTGTTAAGGACCAGGGCGTTGCTTTGGGGCTTTTGCACTCTGGCAGGAAAAAGTATCTATGGGACACTAACATTGTCATCCGCCCCCCCCCCCCCCCCCCCCCCCCAGTCCTACCTCTGACGGTGCAGGGGCAGCTGTCCTGGCCAGTGAGGGCTTTGTGAGGCGCCATGGTCTAGAGCACCAGGCGGTGGAGATCTTAGCCCAGGAGATGGTCACGGACCTCGCAACTACCTTCGAAGACAATAGCTGCATGAAGATGGTGAGAGGGGACATAAAGCTGTTCGAAAGTATCCAACAACTTTTAAATGCAGAACAACAAAAATATAGTGACTTATTGTGTTGTTTCCTGTTAGGTTGGATACGACATGACCTCCCTGGCAGCCAAGAAGTGTTTTGAGACAGCGGGTCTGAAACCCAGTGACGTCAATGTGATCGAGCTACACGACTGTTTCTCTGCCAACGAGCTGATCACGTACGAGGCTCTGGGGTTGTGCCCAGAGGGTGAGTCTGACCCTACCAATCCTACCGCCTATTTCTAGCCACATAAAAGTAGCATTGTTAATTCTCTAGAATGTTTTTTTTATTTAAAATAATATATAGAATTGCCTTTTATTTGTTTTTCACTTTTTCTGATTTGTTCAGTTCAATGTTTTACTATAGTTGAATTATTCATATATTTTTTTGAATGAGAGGCCTTCTTGTGCCTATTTGATCTCATGTCATACTCCTGTCATAAACATAATGAGTTTTACCCCCTGGCTGTGTTCCCTTAGCATTCTGAGTTTTACCCCCTGGCTGTGTTCCCTTAGCATAATGAGTTTTACCCCCTGGCTGTGTTCCCTTAGCATTCTGAGTTTTACCCCCTGGCTGTGTTCCCTTAGCATTCTGAGTTTTACCCTCTGGTTGTGTCCCTTAGCATAATGAGTTTTACCCTCTGGCTGTGTTCCCTTAGCATAATGAGTTTTACCCTCTGGCTGTGTTCCCTTAGCATAATGAGTTTTACCCTCTGGCTGTGTTCCCTTAGCGTTCTGAGTTTTACCCCCTGGCTGTGTTCCCTTAGCATTCTGAGTTTTACCCCCTGGCTGTGTTCCCTTAGCATAATGAGTTTTACCCCCTGGTTGTGTTCCCTTAGCATTCTGAGTTTTACCCCCTGGCTGTGTTCCCTTAGCATAATGAGTTTTACCCTCTAGTTGTGTTCCCTTAGCATTCTGAGTTTTACCCCCTGGTTGTGTTCCCTTAGCATAATGAGTTTTACCCCCTGGCTGTGTTCCCTTAGCATTCTGAGTTTTACCCTCTGGCTGTGTTCCCTTAGCATTCTGAGTTTTACCCTCTAGTTGTGTTCCCTTAGCATTCTGAGTTTTACCCCCTGGCTGTGTTCCCTTAGCATTCTGAGTTTTACCCCCTGGTTGTGTTCCCTTAGCATTCTGAGTTTTACCCTCTGGTTGTGTTCCCTTAGCATAATGAGTTTTACCCCCTGGTTGTGTTCCCTTAGCATTCTGAGTTTTACCCTCTGGTTGTGTTCCCTTAGCATAATGAGTTTTACCCTCTGGCTGTGTTCCCTTAGCATAATGAGTTTTACCCTCTGGCTGTGTTTCCTTAGCGTTCTGAGTTTTACCCCCTGGCTGTGTTCCCTTAGCATAATGCGTTTTACCCCCTGGTTGTGTTCCCTTAGCATAATGAGTTTTACCCCCTGGCTGTGTTCCCTTAGCATTCTGAGTTTTACCCTCTGGCTGTGTTCCCTTAGCATTCTGAGTTTTACCCTCTAGTTGTGTTCCCTTAGCATTCTGAGTTTTACCCCCTGGCTGTGTTCCCTTAGCATAATGAGTTTTACCCCCTGGTTGTGTTCCCTTAGCATTCTGAGTTTTACCCCCTGGTTGTGTTCCCTTAGCATTCTGAGTTTTACCCTCTAGTTGTGTTCCCTTAGCATTCTGAGTTTTACCCCCTGGCTGTGTTCCCTTAGCATTCTAAGTTTTACCCCCTGGTTGTGTTCCCTTAGCATAATGAGTTTTACCCCCTCGTTGTGTTCCCTTAGCATAATGAGTTTTACCCCCTGTTTGTGTTCCCTTAGCATTCTGAGTTTTACCCCCTGGCTGTGTTCCCTTAGCATTCTGAGTTTTACCCCCTGGCTGTGTTCCCTTAGCATAATGAGTTTACCCTCTAGTTGTGTTCCCTTAGCATTCTGAGTTTTACCCCCTGGCTGTGTTCCCTTAGCATAATGAGTTTTACCCTCTAGTTGTGTTCCCTTAGCATTCTGAGTTTTACCCCCTGGCTGTGTTCCCTTAGCATTCTGAGTTTTACCCCCTGGCTGTGTTCCCTTAGCATAATGAGTTTTACCCTCTAGTTGTGTTCCCTTAGCATAATGAGTTTTACCCCCTGGTTGTGTTCCCTTAGCATAATGAGTTTTACCCCCTGTTTGTGTTCCCTTAGCATTCTGAGTTTTACCCCCTGGCTGTGTTCCCTTTGCATTCTGAGTTTTACCCCCTGGCTGTGTTCCCTTAGCATAATGAGTTTTACCCTCTGGCTGTGTTCCCTTAGCATAATGAGTTTTACCCTCTGGCTGTGTTCCCTTAGCATAATGAGTTTTACCCTCTGGCTGTGTTCCCTTAGCGTTCTGAGTTTTACCCCCTGGCTGTGTTCCCTTAGCATAATGCGTTTTACCCCCTGGTTGTGTTCCCTTAGCATAATGAGTTTTACCCCCTGGCTGTGTTCCCTTAGCATTCTGAGTTTTACCCTCTGGCTGTGTTCCCTTAGCATTCTGAGTTTTACCCTCTAGTTGTGTTCCCTTAGCATTCTGAGTTTTACCCCCTGGCTGTGTTCCCTTAGCATTCTGAGTTTTACCCCCTGGTTGTGTTCCCTTAGCATTCTGAGTTTTACCCTCTAGTTGTGTTCCCTTAGCATTCTGAGTTTTACCCCCTGGCTGTGTTCCCTTAGCATTCTGAGTTTTACCCCCTGGCTGTGTTCCCTTAGCATAATGAGTTTTACCCTCTAGTTGTGTTCCCTTAGCATAATGAGTTTTACCCCCTGGTTGTGTTCCCTTAGCATAATGAGTTTTACCCCCTGTTTGTGTTCCCTTAGCATTCTGAGTTTTACCCCCTGGCTGTGTTCCCTTTGCATTCTGAGTTTTACCCCCTGGCTGTGTTCCCTTAGCATAATGAGTTTTACCCCCTGGCTGTGTCCCTTAGCATAATGAGTTTTACCCTCTAGTTGTGTTCCCTTAGCATAATGAGTTTTACCCTCTAGTTGTGTTCCCTTAGCATAATGAGTTTTACCCCCTGGTTGTGTTCCCTTAGCATTCTGAGTTTTACCCCCTGGCTGTGTTCCCTTAGCATTCCGTTCTGTTTTACCTTTGTACCACACTTTGTGACTGTCTGCCTGTAGGCCAACATGAAAAGCGCTTTAAAGATCAAAGGTATTATATTATTTAATGTATCACTGTTCTATGTTCCTAGGTAAGGCTGGAGAGCTGATAGACAGAGGAGACAACACGTACGGAGGCCAGTGGGTGGTCAACCCCAGCGGAGGACTCATCTCTAAAGGACACCCTCTGGGAGCCACAGGTAATAATAACTATGACCAAGTGACCTCTAACCCCTGACCCTTCTCGCTGTCACAAGTCAGCACAAAGACCTGCTGCTGACCCCATAACCCCTGACCTCGTAACCCTTGACCCCTCTAAGAGCTACAGGTAAACAACACCAACCATCTCCTGCTGACCCAGTGACTTCATCATCCTCCTAATCCAACAACAAATGTTGTAAGCAACAAATTAATGTTGAAAAAACTACATTATAGATTAAGATGGAATCTGAATGTGTGATGTGACTGTATTTCAGTCATGACCACCAGAGGGCAGTAGTCTCCTGAGAAAGTCAGTAACTCCCACAAAAGCCTTTATCCACGCTTTGCCTGTAACACACAGACAGGAAGTGACATCCTGAGTAGTCCCAGGAGGATATTGAACTGTGTGCTAGGTTGATTCCTGTCATTACCTTCTTGCCCTTTGTGCTGTTGTCTATGCCCAATAATGTTTTTTTTACCATGTTTTGTGTTGCTACTATGTTACATGGACTCACTCTGTGTGAAATAATAGGAGTTGACATGAGTTTTTAATAACTAACCCTTCCTCTGTCCCCCATACAACATCTGTAAAATCCCTCCGTCAAGTATTGAATTTCAAGCGCAGATTCAACCACAAAGACCAGGGAGCTTTCCGAAAGCCTCATACAGAAAGGCGGTGATTGGTAGATGGGTAACAATTATAAATCAGACACTGATTATCTTTAAGCGTGATCAAGTTTATATTTATGCTGTGGATGATGTATTAAACCACCCAGATACAAAGATACAGTCGTCCTTCTGAACTGAGCTGCAGGACAGGAAGGAAACTGGGTTGTCACCATGAGGCTTTTGGTGATTTTAAAACCACTACAGAGTTCAATGTCTGTAATGGGAGAAAACTGAGGATGGATCAACAACATTGTAGTGACTCCACAATAATGACCTAAATGACAGAGTGAAAAGAAGAATACAAATATACAGGATATAAATATTCCAAAACATGCTTATGTATGCAACCAGGCACTAAAGTAATACAGCAAAGGAACATACGTTTTGGCCTAAATGCGAAGCCTAATGTTTGGGATAAATCCAACGCATCACTGAGTAACTGCCTCCTTATTTCCAAGCATGTTGGTGGCTGCATCATGCTATGGGTATGCTTGACGTTGGCAAAGACTGGGGAGTTTTTCAGGATGACAAGAAACAGAATGGAGCTAAGCACAGGCAAAATCCTAGAGGAAAACCTGGTTCAGTCTGCTTTCCACCAGACACTGGGAGACAAATTCAAGACAATAACCTTCAACACAAAGCCACAATTACGCTGGAGCTGCTTACCAAGAAGACAGTGAAGTGTTCTGGGTGGCCAAGTAACAGGTTTGTATTAAATCTGCATAAAAATCTATGGTAAGACTTGAAAATTGCTGTCTAGCCATGATCCCCAACATCTTGACAGAGCTTGAAGAATTACGAAAAGAATAAAGGGCAAGTATAGTAATCGCTGCCAAAGCTGTTATGAGACTTACCCAGAGTGACTCACAGCTGTAACCACTGCCAAAGCTGTTATGAGACTTACCCAGAGTGACTCACAGCTGTAATCGCTGCCAAAGCTGTAATGAGACTTACCCAGAGTGACTCACAGCTGTAATCGCTGCCAAAGCTGTTATGAGACTTACCCAGAATGACTCACAGCTGTAATCACTGCCAAAGCTGTTATGAGAATTACCCAGAGTGACTCACAGCTGTAATCACTGCCAAAGCTGTTATGAGACTTACCCAGAGTGACTCACAGCCGTAATCACTGCCAAAGCTGTTATGAGACTTACCCAGAGTGACTCACAGCTGTAATCGCTGCCAAAGCTGTTATGAGACTTACCCAGAGTGACTCACAGCCGTAATCACTGCCAAAGCTGTTATGAGACTTACCCAGAGTGACTCACAGCCGTAATCACTGCCAAAGCTGTTATGAGACTTACCCAGAGTGACTCACAGCTGTAATCACTGCCAAAGCTGTTATGAGAATTACCCAGAGTGACTCACAGCTGTAATCACTGCCAAAGCTGTTATGAGACTTACCCAGAGTGACTCACAGCCGTAATCACTGCCAAAGCTGTTATGAGACTTACCCAGAGTGACTCACAGCCGTAATCACTGCCAAAGCTGTTATGAGACTTACCCAGAGTGACTCACAGCCGTAATCACTGCCAAAGCTGTTATGAGACTTACCCAGAGTGACTCACAGCTGTAATCGCTGCCAAAGCTGTTATGAGACTTACCCAGAGTGACTCACAGCTGTAATCGCTGCCAAAGCTGTTATGAGACTTACCCAGAATGACTCACAGCTGTAATCACTGCCAAAGCTGTTATGAGAATTACCCAGAGTGACTCACAGCTGTAATCACTGCCAAAGCTGTTATGAGACTTACCCAGAGTGACTCTCAGCTGTAATCGCTGCCAAAGCTGTTTTGAGACTTACCCAGAGTGACTCACAGCTGTAATCGCTGCCAAAGCTCTTATGAGACTTACCCAGAGTGACTCACAGCTGTAATCGCTGCCAAAGCTGTTATGAGACTTACCCAGAGTGACTCACAGCTGTAATCGCTGCCAAAGCTGTTATGAGACTTACCCAGAGTGACTCACAGCCGTAATCACTGCCAAAGCTGTTATGAGACTTACCCAGAGTGACTCACAGCTGTAATCACTGCCAAAGCTCTTATGAGACTTACCCAGAGTGACTCACAGCTGTAATCACTGCCAAAGCTCTTATGAGACTTACCCAGAGTGACTCACAGCTGTAATCGCTGCCAAAGGTGTTTCTAAAATGTATTGACTCAGGTGTTGAATACTTATATAATGAAGGTTTTTTCATTATTTATAAATTCTATATTTTTTTAAAGATTATTCTTCCACTTTGAAATTATAGAGGATTGTATGTAGATCGTTGACAAAAAAAATGACAATTGAATTCATTTTAATCCCACCTTGTAACACAACAAGGGAGTTGCAGACTTTCTATAGCCACTGTACTGTATTTATTAAGGACCCCCATTTAGTTCCTGCCAAAGCAGCAGCTACTCTTCCTGGGGTTTATATTAGATCCCCATTAGTTCCTGCCAAGGCAGTAGCTACTCTTCCTGGGGTTTATATTGGATCTCCATTAATTCCTGCCAAGGCAGCAGCTACTCTTCCTGGGGTTTATATTGGATCCCCATTAGTTCCTGCCAAGGCAGTAGCTACTCTTCCTGGGGTTTATATTGGATCCCCATTAGTTCCTGCCAAAACAGCAGCTACTCTTCCTTGGGTTTATATTGGATCCCCATTAGTTCCTGCCAAGGCAGCAGCTACTCTTCCTTGGGTTTATATTGGATCCCCATTAGTTCCTCCCAAAGCAGCAGCTACTCTTCCTGGGGTTTATATTGGATCCCCATTAGTTCCTGCCAAGGCAGCAGCTACTCTTCCTGGGGTGTATTAAGGATCACCATGTAGTTCCTGCCAAGGCAGCAGCTACTCTTCCTGGGGTTTATTATGGATCCCCATTAGTTCCTGCCAAGGCAGCAGCTACTCTTCCTGGGGTTTATTATGGATCCCCATTAGTTCCTGCCAAGGCAGCAGCTACTCTTCCTGGGGTTTATTATGGATCCCCATTAGTTCCTGCCAAGGCAGCAGCTACTCTTCCTTGGGTTTATATTGGATCCCCATTAGTTCCTGCCAAGGCAGCAGCTACTCTTCCTGGGGTTTATTATGGATCCCCATTAGTTCCTGCCAAGGCAGCAGCTACTCTTCCTGGGGTTTATTATGGATCACCATTAGTTCCTGCCAAGGCAGCAGCTACTCTTCCTTGGGTTTATATTGCATCCCCATTAGTTCCTGCCAAGGCAGCAGCTACTATTCCTTGGGTTTATATTGGATCCCCATTAGTTCCTGCCAAGGCAGCAGCTACTCTTCCTGGGGTGTATTAAGGATCACCATGTAGTTCCTGCCAAGGCAGCAGCTACTCTTCCTGGGGTTTATTATGGATCCCCATTAGTTCCTGCCAAGGCAGCAGCTACTCTTCCTGGGGTTTATTATGTGCTGGAATGCTAACCTAGGAGTCACGGCCAGCAAGATTAGGGAGGGGTGTTAACTTGTCACCCTCTTTGATGTGGCAGGCAAGAGTTGATGGAAATTAAGTGCATTGGAACGCTAGCGAGAGTGAGATTTTGACCACGATGACCCGACCTGGTTAAATCGGAGAGGATTATCAATGTCTGTAATGGAGGCCCTATGTGGTAATTTTTCAATGTAGGAATTAGAAAAGAAAAATGGAAGGTCGTTGTGTTTTTATAGGGCCAGCAATGTGTTGTGTCAGGGACCTAAGGTTATTTTTAATTTGTGAAATGACATCCTGCCTCAGCCACACTCTGGGTTCAAATGCCTGTTGTCCATCTGGTTAGATTTAGCAATCCAGCATTAGCACTTACAGGCTTTGTGTGTGTGTGTGTGTGTGTGTGTGTGTGTGTGTGCGCGCGCGTGTGTGTGTGTGCGCGCTCGGAAGGAAGGAAGGACAAACGGGAAATCCATAATCTATGATAGGAAATCAATCTGTTAATTGAGACCTTTCAAATATGAAGACTTACATGTGATGTTCAGTTTGTTGTCCAAGTAGATATTACAGTAGGCTTTCCAATCCCTCTGGTTGTTAGCATGATGACTTTCTTATATAACGCTTATATAGCTGTAGAGTGCGTTGACCTGTGATTTTGTAAGTTCTGGCCCAGTTTTCTGATCTCACAGACATCCTAGAGCTCTACATGTAATTCTGTGACTGACCTTCGTCTCTCTGTGGTGTATTACTCCGGTCTGGTTCAGTATTAACCTCCCCTCTCGGTTGTTGATGTGTCAGGTCTGGCCCAGTGTTCTGACCTCTCTCGCTCTCTCATTTTGTTCTTGTTGATTACTCTGGTCTTGCTGAGCGTTCTGATCTCTGGGATTGACTCAGTGCATTGACCCTATCGGTTTCTGTTATTGCTCAGGTCTGTTCTATTGTGTTGGCCTTAATTTCTCTCTGTGGTTGATTAGTCAGGTCTGGCCCAGTGTTCTGATCTGATCTCTCTCTGTGTATGTGTCATTGACCTCCCTGCTCTCTCTCTCTCTCTCTCCCTCTTTCTCTCTCTGTGCTTGCTCAGGTCTGGCCCAGTGTGCGGAGCTGTGCTGGCAGCTGAGAGGCCAGGCTGAGAGGAGGCAGGTCCCGGGGGCGAAGGTGGCCCTACAGCACAATATCGGCCTGGGAGGAGCTGTGGTCGTCACTCTCTACAGGATGGGGTTCCCTCAGGATGCCAGGTGAGTCTATCTGTCTACCAACTTACTAATTAACTGACTAGGTGAGAAACACACAACTGAGGTGATTTACCAAATAACTAAATAACTAGGCTTTATCTCTCAGATCCTTGCAGAAATCGGATGTTTAAAATAATAGACACCAGTTAATTTTTTTTTTTTGGGGGGGGGGGGGGGGGGGGGGGGGGGCAATTTCATGGCAACGGAATTACGCAGAGACTCAGATCTCTCACTTTAAAATGTACAATAAATAAAACAATTTCTTTCCATGTTTAACAAACCAAACAACTCTATGCACAAGGACTACTTAGAACAATTTACTCAGAAAATATTACAAAAACACAGATACAGAAACACAGATACAGAAACACAGATACAAAAATTACAGATACAGAAACACAGATACAAAAACACAGATACAGAAACACAGATACAGAAACACAGATACAAAAACACAGATACAGAAACACAGATACAGAAACACAGATACAAAAACACAGATACAGAAACACAGATACAAAAACACAGATACAAAAGTCTGGTAACAAAATCAAACGTTTCCAGTAAATGTTTTTATAAAAACATTTGACAGTGTAAATTGTTTAAAGTAGTCATTGTGCATAGAGTTGTTTGTTTTTTATAAAAACATTTGACAGTGTAAATTGTTTAAAGTAGTCCTTGTGCATAGAGTTGTTTGTTTTTATTAAACGTTGAAATCAATGTTTGTTTTTTGGCAAACATTTTTTAAAGTGACACATCGGAGTCTCCGTGTAATTCCGTTAATAGGGAATAGGGTTTTGTTTGGGACGTGGCCACAGCATGTACTTTAACCTTCTGTGTTGGAACAGATTAAGTACAGATACTGTAGTATGGCCTTGAACCATACTCCTTTCAACATTGGTACACACACACACACACACACACACACACACACACACACATTTGCACACAAGCGCACACACGTTTACTTTGTGACTGTCCTTCAATGATGATCACACACACACACACACACGTTTTTACTAGCCTCTCTTTACTCTCTGAGAACGCGCTCTTAACTGAAGCCGTGTTCTGTTCCTGTGTGTGTTTCTAGGTCCCAGATAGCGGCTGTCCCCACCAGAGCAGAACGTCTGGAGGGCTTCAGAGTCTATTCTGTCTTCCAGGAGATAGAGAACAAACTACAGGAGGTACACCAAATGTGTTCATGTTCTGTGTGGGTGCTGACGACTGCTTTACCTCAGTCTCACTCTGCGGTGTCATTGCTGCTTGTTGTCACATCAATTAAGTGCCACATTTTAATGTTGTTTAACTTATTTAACTATAACCTTATAAGGTCATTATTATAATACAAAAAGCTTTATCTCTGTTTAACAGTCTGTCACCAGAGACCAATGTCAAGGTGGTCTCAGAACCCAGTACCACTAGCTAGCTTTGTGATTTATGGAGTCCGTCAACTCGTACATATGTAGGTAACTTTAACCCGACGTTAGCCTCCGCTGCCACATTAACCTAACACAACCCAACAGAACGCAGAGCCATAACAGTCCGTCTCTCTCTGCTCTGATGTCACATCGGGTTTGTCTGCAGGAAGGAGTAGACGTTGTGAAGAAGATTGGAGGAGTTTTTGCCTTCAAGGTGACAGATGGACCCGAGGGGAAAGACGCTCTGTGGGTCGTAGACGCGAAGAATGGACACGGCTCCGTGAGCAACGACGCTGGTGTGTGTCCGTCTGTCGTCAGATGATCTGGTCTCTGTGTTTTAATGTTGAGAGTTTTTATCAATGTGAGCATTAGAGCTATTGGAGGAGATCGATGATCTTGACTGAGACTCTGACATATTAGACTTCCTGACAACAACAAAAAAACAGAAGGACTGTCCGTCTGAGGAGATGGTTGTCTGCAGAATATAAATGACTGAAGGATGGGCGGTCTGTCTTCTGAGAGAGCACTTCTGGAATGCAAAAGACAAAGAAGGATTTTTATTCAAATGCCAAACACACACAATTTTTGAATTGCTTCCTTTTAGAAAACACACACACACACACACACACACACACACACACACACACACACACACACACACACACACACACAGAGATCTTTTAAATTGCTTCCATTATGGCTGTCTGGAGCAATGTCCTTTTCTTCCACTCAGCTCTGTTTAAAAACCTTTAAAAACCTGGCCTTCCTCTGAGCCTTTCCTGTTATCAAACCTATCTCACTTGTTAGGATGTTTTATAGAAAGCAAGGTAGCGTCCTAATCGCACCATATTCCCTATATGGAGCACTACTGTTGAGCACTTATGGGGTGGCATTTGGGACATTGCCCCAATAGTACGTTGAATGGTCTCTAAAGAGCAGCGGACATTTCATAAAAGCAACTTCCGTGGTTGAAGTGGCAGGTGTGTGTGAAGTAGAGCACAGCACAGTACACTTCATCCTGTCCCTGGTACTGGAATGACAACTTGTTCCCTTCTTAACCACATGGACATTAGTCTATCATGTTATTGAACCATGAATAGCGCAGTCCCAGTGATTAAGGTGTTGTGCGTTGAAGTTAACATGTCAAGGATCCCATGTATTTTGCAGTATATAGTTGATTGGATTCTGGAACGGTTCCGATCAACAAGAAACTGGAGATGGGGGAGAAAGTATAGAGCTTACTTCCTCTTGTTCCGTTCGTAAACAGCGTTGTTCTACAAAGTTGTGCCTTCTGCATCCCTTTTGATATTTTAAGTAGTAATTGTGCATCAATGTTGAATTTTAAAATCCTGTTCTATTAAATGACGTGCCGGTTAATATAGACCACGTGGAAAATTCAATAGATATTTTTTTTTATATGAATAAAGACTTCCAACAGGGCGAAAACGGGTCAAACGGGTTTTTGTAGGGCAGGATAATGGAAGGAAGGTTTTTGTAGGGCAGGATAATGGAAGGAAGGTTTTTGTAGGGCAGGATAATGGAAGGAAGGTTTTTGTAGGGCAGGATAATGGAAGGAAGGTTTTTGTAGAGCAGGATAATGGAAGGAAGGTTTTTGTAGGGCAGGATAATGGAAGGAAGGTTTTTGTAGAGCAGGATAATGGAAGGAAGGTTTTTGTAGGGCAGGATAATGGAAGGAAGGTTTTTGTAGAGCAGGATAATGGAAGGAAGGTTTTTGTAGGGCAGGATAATGGAAGGAAGGTTTTTATAGGGCAGTATAATTGAAGGAAGGTTTTGTAGGGCAGGATAATTGAAGGACGGTTTTTGTTGGGCAGGATAATTGAAGGAAGGTGTTTGTAGGGCAGGATAATTGAAGGAAGGTTTTTGTAGGGCAGGATAATGGAAGGAAGGTTTTTGTAGAGCAGGATAATGGAAGGAAGGTTTTTGTAGGGCAGGATAATGGAAGGAAGGTTTTTGTAGAGCAGGATAATGGAAGGAAGGTTTTTGTAGGGCAGGATAATGGAAGGAAGGTTTTTATAGGGCAGTATAATTGAAGGAAGGTTTTGTAGGGCAGGATAATTGAAGGACGGTTTTTGTTGGGCAGGATAATTGAAGGAAGGTGTTTGTAGGGCAGGATAATTGAAGGAAGGTTTTGTAGGGCAGGATAATTGAAGGAAGCTTTTATAGGGCAGGATAATTGAAGGAATGTTTTTGTAGGGCAGGATAATTGAAGGGAGGTTTTTGTAGGGCATTATTTAATTGTATTCTCTCCTCCATTCAGATAAGAAGGCTGACTGCACTATCACCATGGGAGATGAAGACTTAATGAAGCTGATGACAGGCAAGATGAATCCACAGACGGTAAGTCCTTAAAACAACAAGGAATAAGGCTCAGCCTTTTTATCAGAGCTCTATGCTAATAGGGTGCCATTTTGGATGAAGCCCAATACTATTGTCCTCTTGTTCAGTTTTATACACATTTATACAAAATATAAAAACAGAAATACCTTATTTACATAAGTATTCAGACCCTTTGCTATGAGACTCGAAATTGAGCTCAGGTGCATCCTGTTCCTATTGATCATCCTTGGTGTTTCTTCAACTTGATTGGAGTGCAACTGTGGTAAACACAATTGTCTATATAAGGTCCCACCGTTGACAATCTTTGTCAGCAAAAACAAAGCCATGAGGTGGAAGGAATTGTCTGTAGAGCTCTGAGACAGAATTGTGTCGAGGTACAGATCTGGGGAAGGGTAACAAAAGATTTCTGCAGCATTGAAGGTCCCTAAGAAGACCGTGGCCTCCGTCAATCTTAAATGGAAGTTAGGAACCACAGACTGTTCTTAGAGCTGGCCGCCTGGCCAAACTGAGCAAGCGGGCAACAAGGGCTGTTCCTTCTCACTTCATCCATCCTGACCTTGGGCTGAATTCCTCACTCCTCCCTACCAAGCCTAGTGCAAATAAAGTTCCTCAGGAGAGGCAGATGGTTACATAGATGCGTAGAGATCAGCTTTTATGAATCTTGTAAGTATTATTTTTTTTATTAAATTTTATTTTTATTCATTTGATTTTGGTCAAAATGACCAAAGCGAGCGAAGTCCAATCTTTAGTAGGATGCCAAATCGGATTTGATTGTTTTCTAAAAATAGGTTTGGAAATTGGCCAGTGTAATGAGATTAGTCCTTGTCCAGAGTGCATTCTGTTATGCCACAGGGTGGGTCTCCTCTCTCTCTCTCTCACTCACTCACTCACTCACTCACTCACTCACTCACTCACTCACTCACTCACTCACTCACTCACTCAACCCTCCTCTCCCCTAAGAAATAAATGTCTAGTCAAGGCCTTCAGATGTATTAAGGGCATCAGCCCCTTGTCTGTTCATGGACATTGACCCTGAACGTAAGGGACACAGTCTGACAACGCCCACAGACCAAGGACAATTCACTCAACATGTAACAGACAGGGAGAGAAAAATCAATTGAATGAGTTTGTTCACAAACTTCAGTCAACTTTACATGCACACACACACACACACACACACACACACACACACACACACGAGAAATAGGATGAGTATGTTTACCTACTTCAGCAAACAGTGTGGGTGTCATCAAGTACTTTGCAATCACGCAAAGTCTTCAAAATCAGAGGTCAATTGGGGCCAGATACAACAGAGAATAGCCAGGTGTGTTCTCAGAGCTCTGTTAGGAACCCAGATACAACAGAGAATAGCCAGGTGTGTTCTCAGACCTCTGTTAGGAACCCAGATACAACAGAGAATAGCCAGGTGTGTTCTCAGACCTCTGTTAGGAACCCAGATACAACAGAGAATAGCCAGGTGTGTTCTCAGACCTCTGTTAGGAACCCAGATACAACAGAGAATAGCCAGGTGTGTTCTCAGACCTCTGTTAGGAACCCAGATACAACAGAGAATAGCCAGGTGTGTTCTCAGACCTCTGTTAGGAACCCAGATACAACAGAGAATAGCCAGGTGTGTTCTCAGACCTTTGTTAGGAACCCAGATACAACAGAGAATAGCCAGGTGTGTTCTCAGACCTCTGTTAGGAACCCAGGTACCTCAGGGAAAGGTATGGTCTCAGACCTCTGTTAGGAACACAGATACAACAGAGAATAGCCAGGTGTGTTCTCAGACCTCTGTTAGGAACCCAGATACAACAGAGAATAGCCAGGTGTGTTCTCAGACCTCTGTTAGGAACCCAGGTACCACAGGGAAAGGTGTGGTCTCAGACCTCTGTTAGGAACCCAGGTACCACAGTTAAAGGTGTGTTCTCAGACCTCTGTTAGGAACCCAGGTACCACAGGGAAAGGTGTGGTCTCAGACCTCTGTTAGGAACCCAGATACCACACGGAAAGGTGTGTGCTCAGACCTCTGTTAGGAACCCAGGTACCACAGGGGCCAGATTTGGCCAGGTGTGGTTTCAGACCTCCGTTCAGATATAAAGGACTTCAAAGACCTGAGAGCGATGAGATGTATTGTTATTGAACTAACCTCGTCCCCAGGTTGGCTGGAGGACCCGACTATAACTGATTCCCATGATCCATTTTCTGACGTTAAGGTGAACGGGAGATGACACAGCAGGGAAATATAGATTTTTTACCATTGTGACATTTTCAGCAGGTGGGCGTTTTCCAATCCAACATTTCGCAATTGAGACAAAAGTAATACAAAGGGAGGAGAAATTCAACAGGGAAGAATGTGATTAATGATAGTGGATGGGCAATTTTTTTTCCTGGCTAAATCTAGGCCCACTTCCCACCCACACACCTGGGGCCATTGATTCATTTGGTTTAATTGATCCTTTCAGCAACACTGAACACAGTCCTTTGGGTTTTCCCTTCGTTCATTTACCCAAAGGAAAGAGAAACCTTCACACTGCTCTTCTTAGTATCACTTGTTTTATTCAAGCTTATGCGTCGGACTCTTAGTCTTCGTCAGAGCTTTTATTTGTGAGAGTTTTTTATTTGTGAGTTTTATTTGTGAGAGTTTTATTTGTGAGTTTTATTTGTGAGAGTTTTATTTGTGAGTGTTTTATTTGTGAGTTTTATTTGTGAGTTTTATTTGTGAGAGTTTTATTTGTGTGAGTTTTATTTGTGAGAGTTTTATTTGTGAGAGTTTTATTTGTGAGAGTTTTATTTGTGAGAGTTTTATTTGTGAGAGTTTTATTTGTGAGAGTTGGAAAACAAATTGAATTGAACCTTTATTTAACCCCGAAAGACACTTGAAGTTAGAAACCTCTTGTTGTACCAGTTAACAGACATCATACACATACTTCCTCAAGGATGAATCCTGCAATGTTATAGTTGTTTTTGGGGTTTAGATCTGGGCCATTAATCTCGTCACCGTTTATGCATTGGATTTGATCTGAACCGCTGAAACGCAGGCAGGCATGCCTCCAGTTGGTTCATGTCAGAGCAGAGCCGTTCCCTGGCTGCAAGCTGTCACCCTGACGAACACTGCCAGCCCCTACCGCTCTCTCCCCCCCCCCCCCCGTGTCCCAGTTTTCAGTGAACTGTGTCAATCCTGCAACTGGGTAATCTGAACCCTTTAAACCTTGGATCATGAGCAGTAGTTGACTTTCCTGTGTTTTAACCCATTGTCCTCTGATGTATCATTTCTCTCTCCTACCTGTCCGCTGCAGGCATTCTTCCAGGGCAAGCTGAAGATCGCAGGAAACATGGGCATGGCCATGAAGCTTCAGAGTCTGCAGCTGGTGCCAGCCAAAGCCAAGCTGTGATTGGCTGATAGACCCTCAGCTCTGGAACTCCTGCCATATGTAGCAGTTATGCACATTCTCTCACCCCTTTCTCACCCCTTTCTCACCCCTCCTCTCAGCTCTCTCTAACCTCTCTCACCCCTCCTCTCACCCCTTTCTCACCCCTCCTCTCAGCTCTCTCTAACCTCCTTCACCCCTCCTTTCATCTCTCTCTCACCTCTCTCTAACCTCTTTCACCCCTCCTTTCACCTCTCTCTCACCTCTCTCCCCCCTCGCTCACCTGTCTCTCCCCCTCCTCACACCTCTCCTCCTCTCTGACCTCTCCTCCTCTCTGACCTCTCCTCCTCTCTGACCTCTCCTCCTCTCTCACCTCTCCTCCTCTCTGACCTCTCCTCTCTGACCTCTCCTCCTCTCTGACCTCTCCTCTCGGACCTCTCCTCCTCTCTGACCTCTCCTCCTCTCTCACCTCTCCTCCTCTCTGACCTCCTCTCTGACCTCTCCTCCTCTCCTCCTCTCTGACCTCTCCTCCTCTCTCACCTCTCCTCCTCTCTGACCTCCTCTCTGACCTCTCCTCCTCTCCACCTCTCTGACCTCTCCTCCTCTCTGACCTCTCCTCCTCTCTGACCTCTCCTCCTCTCTCACCTCTCCTCCTCTCTGACCTCTCCTCCTCTCTGACCTCTCCTCCTCTCTGACCTCTCCTCCTCTCTCACCTCTCCTCCTCTCTCACCTCTCCTCCTCTCTGACCTCTCCCTCTCTCTGACCTCTCCTCCTCTCTGACCTCTCTGACCTCTCCTCCTCTCTCACCTCTCCTCTTCTCTGACCTCTCCTCCTCTCTGACCTCTACTCCTCTCTGATCTCTCCTCCTCTCTGACCTCTCCTCCTCTCTGACCTCTCCTCCTCTCTGACCTCTCCGCCTCTCTGACCTCTCCTCCTCTCTCTATCATCTCATTCCATCTCTCTCCTCCACACCCTTTCACATTCACTCTTAATTTAGCCTCTCTCTTTCTCTATTGATCCCTGTCACTATCTATCTTTGAAATAGATTCTATACTAGATAATTAGTTGAGAAATCAACCCCAATGTCCCAAGATTCTAACTTCCTCAAGTGTCCTGTAACATAATTGATAATGAGATAATATTTATATTTAATTCACATTTTCCTCATGATTTATGGGTTCCTCATGTTTCAACCAACCAATGTGAAGACACATACACACACAGAACTGGAATAATGCCTTAACTGTTATGTCTAATATTCTGCTCTGAGCTGCTGTGACAAACAGGAGGAAGAGAGATTGTGACGGTTGTGAAAAGCAATTGAAGTTTTTTTTGGACACTCTTGACGGCCATCTTATAAACAGCTTATGAGGCTGTTGCTTTGTCAAGAAAAGCAAAAGATCATCTTTAAGACCCAACTAATCTGGCTTGATCTCTGGCACTGCTGTTCAGTCATTTAATACCACAGTGACCAGGTGCTTGTGTCCCATATGCCATGCGTTTGCTGCGACAGCGTGGCAGTGACTCCCGCCACATAATAATAACACTGTCATTGCAGTAAATAAATGTATACAATATTTTATGTTCGTGTAGTAAATAATGTTTAATAATAATGTAACATGGTGGACTATTTTATAATAATACAGAACACCACTTTATGTGCCTCTGGTGTCTCTATGAAACTGACAGCTCTGATTTCAATATGACAGTCCGATTGGACCTGATTTGAGGAAATGCTTTTCTGTAGAATGTGTGAGTGTGAGTGACTGAATGGATGCAATTGATTTTTCACTAAATAAATAACAGCTATATTGACCAGAAGACTGAGGGTTTCATTAATTAACTTTCAAGATGTGAACGAGAAGATGGCTCCCTATTCCCTATCCCAAGTGGCTCCCTATTCCCTATCCCAAGTGGCTCCCTATTCCCTATCCCAAGTGGCTCCCTATTCCCTATCCCAAGTGGCTCCCTATTCCCTATCCCAAGTGGCTCCCTATTCCCTATCCCAAGTGTCTCCCTATTCCCTATCCCAAATGGCTCCCTATCCCAAATGGCTCCCTATTCCCTATCCCAAGTGGCTCCCTATTCCCTATCCCAAATAGCTCCCTATTCCCTATCCCAAATGGCTCCCTATTCCCTATCCCAAGTGGCTCCCTATTCCCTATCCCAAGTGTGTCCCTATTCCCTATCCCAATTGTCTCCCTATCCCAAATGTCTCCCTATTCCCTATCCCAAATGGCTCCCTATTCCCTATCCCAAGTGGCTCCCTATTCCCTATCCCAAATGGCTCCCTATTCCCTATCCCAAATGGCTCCCTATTCCCTATCCCAAATGTCTCCCTATTCCCTATCCCAAACGTCTCCCTATTCCCTATCCCAAACGTCTCCCTATTCCCTATCCCAAACGTCTCCCTATTCCCTATCCCAAACGTCTCCCTATTCCCTATCCCAAATGTCTCCCTATTCCCTATCCCAAATGTCTCCCTATTCCCTATCCCAAGTGTCTCCCTATTCCCTATCCCAAATGTCTCCCTATTCCCTATCCCAAGTGGCTCCCCATTCTCTATTTGGCGTGCTACTTTTGACCATGGCCCGTAGGGCTGAGCGAGTACAGCCTGAGGGAGCGTTTAACATACAGATGAAACTATTAATCGTGTGTTTTCTTCACAAATTCACTGCATTGTTGTGAAAGATCTCTCAAGTAAGAATTTGACTGTACTGTTTTACACCTGTTGTATCCTGAAACTTGAAATGATTGACCAGAGGTGTTTTGAGCAAACCAATTATCCATACATATGTACACAGACCGTTTTACTTTGTTCATAAGTTGTCTTCCTTATGTTTTCCTTCACAATTTTTCTGTTCAGAGGTCATTTTGTTGTTGTTAAAGGTGTAATGCATAGTAATGAAATCCCTTTCCTCTGTCTTCTCTGATTAAACCTATGGAGCTACAGTTTAGGGATTGACCAAAAAAAGTTGTGCACTAAAAATGGAAGAGTGTTCCATTTTGAAAATGGCTTTGTGCTTGTGTAGTAAGTCTCTTCCAGTCTGCATATCGATATCTACTGCATTTAAAACCTATGCATGTTTATTGAGGACAATGTGATCTGTCTCTTGCTTTAATGTCAGTTCTCTGTGTTCCTGACAAGTCTACAGCACCTTCAGAAAGTATCCACGCCCCTCCACTTTTTCCACATTTTGTCGTCTCCCAAAAGTGGGATTAAAATGGGACAAATCCATTTAGAATCTATTTTTGGGGGTCAACGATCAACACAAAGTCAATAAATTATGAAAAATAATACACTAATATATCTTGATTAGATAAGTATTCAACCTCCTGAGGCAATAGGACGGCAGGTAGACTAGTGGTTAAAGCTTCCTCAGCTGGCAGGTAGACTAGTGGTTAGAGCTTCCTCAGGTGGCAGGTAGACTAGTGGTTAGAGCTTCCTCAGGTGGCAGGTAGACTAGTGGTTAGAGCTTCCTCAGGTGGCAGGTAGACTAGTGGTTAGAGCTTCCTCAGGTGGCAGGTAGACTAGTGGTTAGAGCTTCCTCAGGTGGCAGGTAGACTAGTGGTTAGAGCTTCCTCAGGTGGCAGGTAGACTAGTGGTTAGAGCTTCCTCAGGTGGCAGGTAGACTAGTGGTTAGAGCTTCCTCAGGTGGCAGGTAAACTAGTGGTTAGAGCTTCCTCAGGTGGCAGGTAGACTAGTGGTTAGAGCTTCCTCAGGTGGCAGGTAGACTAGTGGTTAGAGCTTCCTCAGGTGGCAGGTAGACTAGTGGTTAGAGCGTTGGGCCAGTAACCGAAAGGTTGCTGGATTGAATCTCTGAGCTGACAAGGTAAAAATCTGTCGTTCTGCCACTGAGCAAGGCAGTTAAACCACTGTTCCCCGGGCACCGAAGACGTGGATGTCCATTATGGCAGCCCCCCTCAGAGGGGTCAGGGGGGGGGTTGGGTTAAATGCGGAAGACACATTTCAGTTGAATACATTGTTTGACAACTGACTAGATACCCCCCCTTTCCCAATACGTGTTAGAATCACCTTTGATAGTGATTCAAGCTGTAAGTCTTTCTGGGTAATTCTCTAAGAGCTTTTTACTCTGGGATTGTGCAACATTTTGCCCATTGTTCATTTCAGAATTATTAAAGCTCTGTCAAATTGGTTGTTGATCATTGTTAGACAACTACTTTCTTGCCATAGATTTTCAAGCAGATTTCAGTCAAAACTGGAACTCGCCCACTCATGCTCTCCATCCAACCTCACTGAGCTCGAGCTGTTTTGCAAGGAGGAATGGGAAAACATTTCAGTCTCTCGATGTGCAAAACTGATAGAGACATACCCCAAGCGACTTACAGCTGTAATCGCAGCAAAAGGTGGCGCTACAAAGTATTAACTTAAGGGGGCTGAATAATTTTGCACGCCCAATTTTTCAGTTTTTGATTTGTTAAAAAAGTTTGAAATATCCAATAAATGTCGTTCCACTTCATGATTGTGTCCCACTTGTTGTTGATTCTTCACAAAAAAATACAGTTTTATATCTTTATGTTTGAAGCCTGAAATGTGGCAAAAGGTCGCAAAGTTCAAGGGGGCCGAATACTTTCGCAAGGCACTATATTTGTATATACTGTACCCTATGTCATCTATTGCATCTTTATGTAATACATGTATCACTAGCCACTTTAAACTATGCCACTTTGTTTACATACCCTACATTACTCATCTCATATGTAAATACTGTACTCGATACCATCTACTGCATCTTGCCTATGCCGTTCTGTACCATCACTCATTCATATATCTTTATGTACATATTCTTTATCCCTTTACACTTGTGTGTATAAGGTAGTAGTTTTGGAATTGTTAGGTTAGATTACTCGTTGGTTATTACTGCATTGTCGGAACTAGAAGCACAAGCATTTCGCTACACTCGCATTAACATCTGCTAACCATGTGTATGTGACAAATACATTTGATTTGATTTGTTGTACATAGGTATCTTTAAGGGTCAAATGTCATGTTGATCTTTCTCTCAGGACGTGATTGGTTTTCTACAAAGACGGAACTTTCTGCATACCAATTGACACGTTATTCCCTATGTAGTGCACTACTTTTGACCAGAGCTCTATGGCACCCTATTCCCTATATAGTGTACTACTTTAGACCAGCTGGCACCCTATTCCCTATATAGTGTACTACTTTAGACCAGGGCACTATGCACTACTCCACAGTCTTACCTTATCAGTGACTGAATCCAGACTTTTGCCCTTTGCCTCTCTCCATAGGATCCATGAGATTTAACAATAACATGTTTGACAGAATGCAAGCTTCCTGCCTCCCCCCGTGTCTCACTCAGTAACTTTCCATACACCTAGTTCTTAATATATACATTATATACATTCATTAAATGTAAAGTAATCAATCAATTCTAGTATCGTAACATGAATAAGTGTATTTCATTCTAGAATCCTACACCGTACTTCCCCAAAAGAGTTCTAGAATCCTACACCGTACTTCCCCAAAAGAGTTCTAGAATCCTACACCGTACTTCCCCAAAAGAGTTCTAGAATCCTACACCGTACTTCCCCAAAAGAGTTCTAGAATCCTACACCGTACTTCCCCAAAAGAGTTCTAGAATCCTACACCGTACTTCCCCAAAAGAGTTCTAGAATCCTACACCGTACTTCCCCAAAAGAGTTCTAGAATCCTACACCGTACTTCCCCAAAAGAGTTCTAGAATCCTACACCGTACTTCCCCAAAAGAGTTGAGCCAGTCACGTGTTTGTTTGTAAATAGGACAACAGGAGAATTCAATTTAACCTATATTTAACTAGACAAATTCTTATTTACAATAACGGCCTACACCGGCCAAACCCGGACGACGCTAGGTCAGTTCTGCACCTGGAGAAAGTGAGCTGGTGAGTCCATAGCGTTCAATATTTATCGGCGAGTCATTTGCGCGGCGCACATTAGGTGATGATTTGCACAATTGCTCTCCTTCACTTTCTCTTGTAAATGTCCACACTCACCGAAAATGACATCCGGTAGCTACTAACTATACTTGTATAACTTTATGAGCTGGATTTGTCTGTCTTTGCAATTAGTTTGTTCCTTTTCGATTTTTTCTTCTTTCTGTATTCTGGTAATAGAGGCTAAATGATATTTTCTTGCATTTTTAGCGCCCCTTGGTGGGCTATGCCGGTAATACCGTGAATCTCGGGATAAGAAAGACTGTATGACAATATGAATGTAGCCCACCAAGCCTAGTGCAAATAGAGTTCCTCAGGAGAGGCAGATGGTTACATAGATGCGTAGAGATCAGAATCTTGTATTTTTTTATTCATTCAATTTTTCATTCAATTATTATTATAATTTTTTTCAAAATGACCAAAGTGAGCGAAGCCCAATCTTAAGTAGGATGCCAAATCTGATTTGATTGTTTTCTAAAAATAGGTTTGGAAATTGGCCAGTATAATGAGATTAGTCCTTGTCCAGAACGCATTCTCTCTCTCTCTCTCTCTCTCTCTCTCTCTCTCTCTCTCTCTCTCTCTCTCTCTCTCTCTCTCTCTCACTCTCACTCTCTCACTCTCACACTCTCACACACACACACACACACACACAACCCTCCCTCCCCTCCTCTCCCCTAAGAAGTAAATGTCTAGTCAAGGCCTTCAGATGTATTAAGGGCATCAGCCCCTTGTCTGTTCATGGACATTGACCCTGGACGTAAGGGACACAGTCTGACAACGCCCACAGACCAAGGACAATTCACTCAACATGTAACAGACAGGGAGAGAAAAATCAATTGAATGAGTTTGTTCACAAACTTCAGTCAACTTTACACACACACACACACAAGAAATGGAATGAGTATGTTTACCTACTTCAACAAACAATGTGGGTCCTCAAGTACTTTGCAATCACCCAAACCTCTTTGGAATAGGGGGGAGTTACCCGTACCACCAGAAGGAGGAGGTACCCGTACCACCAGAGGGTGGAGTTACCTGTGCCGGGGACCTGTGTCAGTGATTTTGACCAGATAGACTGATCATCTGCAGAGATACAGCTCCCCATGTACTCGGCCTAAGATGTAACTTTTCTATACCATGTTTTTACGCTGCTGCTACTCACTGTTTATTATCTATGCATAGTCACTTTACCCCTACCTACATGTACATATTACCTCACTTACCTCGACTAACCGGTGCCCCCACACATTGACTCTGTACCGGTACCCCCTGTATATAGTCTCCACATTGACTCTGTACCAGCACCCCCTGTATATACCCTCCACATTGACTCTGTACCAGTACCCCCTGTATATACCCTCCACATTGACTCTGTTCCAGTACCCCCTGTATATACCCTCCACATTGACTCTGTACCAGTACCCCCTGTATATAGCCTCCACATTGACTCTGTACCGGTACACCCTGCATATACCCTCCACATTGACACTGTACCGGTACCCCCTGTATATACCCTCCACATTGACTCTGTACCAGTACCCCCTGTATATACCCTCCACATTGACTCTGTACCAGTACCCCCTGTATATACCCTCCACATTGACTCTGTACCAGTACCCCTTGTATATACCCTCCACATTGACTCTGTACCAGTACCCCCTGTATATACCCTCCACATTGACTCTGTACCAGTACCCCCATTCCATTTGCCCCGTTCTGGCAATTGTTATGAGCCGTTCTCCCCTCAGCAACCGCCTATGATTCATATATACAGTCATTGGGGTTAAGCCTCAGGCTTTTTGGAAAAGCAAAACCAGCAGAACAAAATAAAAAAGCACTGTTTCTAGATTATCTGAATTAGAAAACATTTTGAATAACTTTGTAATTTCAATTGTGTGCGTTCATCTCATTATGCCGTACTTTATTTTTTACCCCCTATGCTTAGCCCACCTCCACCCTCAACCCAACCCCACCGGGGCCGCACCTTCTGCCTGACACAGCCTGAGCTCTTAATATCTCCCTCCACCCTCAACCCAACCCCACCGGGGCCGCACCTTCTGCCTGACACAGCCTGAGCTCTTAATATCTCCCTCCACCCTCAACCCAACCCCACCGGGGCCGCACCTTCTGCCTGACACAGCCCGCGCTCTTAATATCTCCCTCCACCCTCAACCCAACCCCACCGGGGCCGCACCTTCTGCCTGACACAGCCTGAGCTCTTAATATCTCCCTCCACCCTCAACCCAACCCCACCGGGGCCGCACCTTCTGCCTGACACAGCCCGTGCTCTTAATATCTCCCTCCACCCTCAACCCAACCCCACCGGGGCCGCACCTTCTGCCTGACACAGCCCGCGCTCTTAATATCTCCCTCCACCCGTCCCTATATCCACCCCTCCCTTCCTCCATCCAATGGTGCCAACTGGTGGCAGTTAGCAGCTGTGGTGGCCGTGTGGTCTGGCTCAGTGACCGTTTAGTCCATCCTCTCAGTCCCGGGCTACCAGACTTAGGTCACCTTAATGTTAACGGATAAGGGGATCTGATCTATGATCTGGGAAGAAGAGAACCAGGGCAGGCTGGTGTTAAGACTAAAGGGAATCCCTTAAGGACTACTGATTTGGGTTGTGTCGCAAATGGCACCCTGTTCTCTATATAGTGCATTACTTTAGACAAGAGCCTTGGTCAAAAGTAGTGCACTACACAGGGAATAGAGTGCTATTTGGGATGTTCTAGTGGCCACAGTATGGAAAGTGTGTACACGTAACACGTCGCCTGAGGTAAATGTTCTATTTTGAGACTGTAGCTCGTTCCTGGCTCACTCAGGAGAGCTCAGCAAGGTGTGTGTAGGAGCTTATCTTCCCTTCACCCTGTGAGTCTGTGGGCAATGTACATCAACACTAGTGAGCTTATCTTCCCTTCACCCTGTGAGGCTGTGGGCAATGTACATCAACACTAGTGAGCTTATCTTCCCTTCATCCTGTGAGGCTGTGGGCAATGTACATCAACACTAGTGAGCTTATCTTCCCTTCACCCTGTGAGGCTGTGGGCAATGTACATCAACACTAGTGAGCTTATCTTCCCTTCACCCTGTGAGGCTGTGAGCAATGTACATCAACACTAGTGAGCTTATCTTCCCTTCACCCTGTGAGGCTGTGGGCAATGTACATCAACACTAGTGAGCTTATCTTCCCTTCAGCCTGTGAGGCTGTGGGCAATGTACATCAACACTAGTGAGCTTATCTTCCCTTCACCCTGTGAGTTTGTGGGCAATGTACATCAACACTAGTGAGCTTATCTTCCCTTCATCCTGTGAGTTTGTGGGCAATGTACATCAACACTAGTGAGCTTATCTTCCCTTCACCCTGTGAGTTTGTGGGCAATGTACATCAACACTAGTGAGCTTATCTTCCCTTCACCCTGTGAGTTTGTGGGCAATGTACATCAACACTAGTGAGCTTATCTTCCCTTCACCCTGTGAGTTTGTGGGCAATGTACATCAACACTAAGCGGTTGCTATAGATTATGGTAACTATGACTTTGATGGAACGTTGGGTTCTTTGAGAGTCTATCCGTTTGGTTTTTGAACTTTTGTAACTGATCTTTTTGAATGTTTTCCATGTCCCTTTTGTGTTGTTGGTCTTCTTTGAACTCTTAACGTTGTCTTTCTTTTGGTTGCACATGATAAGGGCAGAAAGTGTATTTGCGATAGCAAGAAAATCCAACTCGGCTAACAATTCCAAACTACTGATTTCAAATAAGAACACCAAACAATGAGTTCATCAACAGAAGCAATACACAACAGTTCAATATGTGTATTTGTTTTTCCTTACAATATATAGATATTTTTGTTTGTTTGTTTGTTTTTTACAGAAAAGGGGGTTACATTTTGTGCAATTGGACTAGAAGAAACAATTAATAATTACGTTAATTTCATGACAGAAACATAATGGCGCCTGTTGAATCATACTGTCTGTTTATACAAACTACAAATTCCTTTCACTTTTGAAATAAATATATTTACAGCATATATTATCATAAGCATATTCAGAGTATGACCTGTGGTTATTTAGTTGTAGCTTGCTGCTCTTGCCTTGAATGTTTAGGGGTACCCCCATATGTTTAGGGGTACCCCCATACTGTAAATTACTGTATTATCTCCAATGAGGATTGTGAGAGTAACCTGCTGGGTATATAAGACTAACCAATGAGCCTAAAATGACCATAACCCCGTATGGGGGTTTTGAGGCAACATTACATTTGTTTGTGTGATGATGTTGTTCAGAAAAAGAAGAACTGAATGATAAAAACATACAAAATTCAACAAGAAAAAAAAAACAATGCAAAATATAACATTTTCAATAACATTTCAATAATATTTTCAAAAAAGAAATGAGTTCTTCCTATTTATCCATAGTCCACAAGCGTAATGAGAGTGTAGTCACATTCACCTCTCAGCTCAGCAGACAGACAGACAGACTGACTGACACATCCATTGTGAGGGGGTTGTTGATTAGCTAAGATGGAAGGCTAAGGCTCAAGCTTAGCTGTCCTGTCATTATCCACAGGTCCACAGATCCTCAATCCCCGACTGAAGATTCCCACAGTTCTTCTTTATCTCTTATGTCATCGTATAAAATGTATGCTTATCATGTATAGAATGTCTCCTCATCGTATAGAATATCTGCTTTTCATATAAAATGACTCCTCATTGAATAGAATGTCTGCTCATCATATAGAACGTCTCCTCATCATATAGAATGTCTCCATATCATATAGAACGTCTCCTCATCATATAGAATATCTCCTTTTCATATAAAATGTCTCCTCATTGAATAGAATGTCTGCTCATCATATAGAACGTCTCCTCATCATATAGAATGTCTCCATATCATATAGAACGTCTCCTCATCATATAGAATATCTGCTTTTCATATAAAATGTCTCCTCATTGAATAGAATGTCTGCTCATCATATAGAACGTCTCCTCATCATATAGAATGTCTCCATATTATATAGAACGTCTCCTCATCATATAGAATGTCTCCTCATCATATAGAACGTCTCCTCATCATATAGAATATCTCCATATCATATAGAACGTCTCCTCATCATATAGAATGTCTCCATATCATATATAATGTCTCCTCATCATATAGAATGTCTCCATAGCATGTATAGAATGTCTCCATATCATATATAGAATGTCTCCTCATCATATAGAATGTCTCCATATCATATATAGAATGTCTCCATATCATATATAGAATGTCTCCTCATCATATAGAATGTCTCCTTGTCATATAGAAATACTCCTTGTCGTATAGAATGTCTCCTCATCATATAGAATGTCTGCTCGTCATATAGAATGTCTGCTCGTCATATAGAATGTCTCCTCATTATATAGAATGTCTGCTCTTCATATAGAATGCCTCCTTGTCATATGGAATGTCTCCTCATTATATAGAATGTCTGCTCTTCATATAGAATGTATCCTTGTCATATATAATATCTGCCCGTCAAAGAGAATATATCCTTGTCATATGGAATGTCTGCTCTTCATATGGAATGTCTCTTCATCCTATAGAATGTCAGCTCATCATATAGAATATCTCCTTGTCATTTAGAATGTCTCCTCATCGTATAAAATGTCTGCTTGCCATATAGAATGTCTCCTTGTCATTTAGAATGTCTCCTCATCATATATAATATCTCCTTGTCATATAGAATGTCTCATTGTCATATAGAATGTCTCATTGTCATATAGAATGTCTCATTGTCATATAGAATGTCTCATTGTCATATGGAATGTCTCCTTGTCATTTAGAATGTCTCCTCATCATATAGACTGTCTCCTTGTCATATAGAATGTCTCATTGTCATATAGAATGTCTCATTGTCATATAGAATATATCCTTGTCATATAGAATATCTCCTTGTCATATAGAATGTCTCATTGTCATATAGAATGTCTCATTGTCATATAGAATGTCTCATTGTCATATAGAATGTCTCCTTGTCATTTAGAATGTCTCCTCATCATATAGACTGTCTCCTTGTCATATAGAATGTCTCATTGTCATATAGAATGTCTCATTGTCATATAGAATGTCTCATTGTCATATAGAATGTCTCATTGTCATATAGAATGTCTCCTTGTCATTTAGAATGTCTCCTCGTCATATAGACTGTCTCCTTGTCATATAGACTGTCTCATTGTCATATAGAATGTCTCATTGACACATGGAATGTCTCCTCAACATATAAAATATCTCCTTGTCATATAGAATAGCTCCTTGTCATATAGAATATCCCCTTGTCATATAGAATGTGTCTGTCAAAAACAATTTCTCCTTGTCATATAAAATGTTTCATTGTCACATGGAATGTCTCCTCATCATTTAGAAGCTCTCCTTGTCATATAGAATGTCCCCTTGTCATATGGAATGTGTCATTGTCACATGGAATGTCTCCTCATCATATAGAATGTCTTCTCATCATATAGAATGCCTGCTCCTCATATAAAATGTTTCTATAAAATCATTCTGCTGGCGTGTAACAACTCTGATAAGTACATACACACACACATGCACAATCATACTGGGTCGTAATATAAATCATGTAGAAAATCACATTTTCTTGTTGGATCCTCATCCTGCATCTGTTGCAGTTGGTCAGTCAGTCCCTTCCTCTCGCCTGTAGCTATAATCTTGGCTGCATTCTGATTGTCCACCTTTTTCCAAAGTATGCACTTTCCCACTCATTGTTATGGTGTTAAAATCACTGAACTGGTGTAACCATTGTCTGGAGGGAGTTGTTAGATCCACCACTGTTAGATCCGTGATGGAGAGTATGCATGTGCACACTTCTAGAGAAGTGTGGAGAATCGGGACGCAGCCGGTTGCTGTGGTGCTGATGACTGGCTCCCTCTATACGTTAGTCTCCAGGCCATTCATGTCGATGGAGCAGTGGTCCTTATCCTTGTGCTCCCTCTTGTGTTGGGGAGCGTGGGGGTTCCTCTTCCTCTGCTCCGGCCGTAACCCCTCCTCCAGCTGCATCAGACGAGCCACGTCCGGGCCCTCTGGTCCGCAGGGAGGGTGCTGGTACCCACCGTTCTTCTGGTACGTCATCATCTGCTGGATGCTGATCATGGGCTTGGTCTCACAGATCAGAGGCACCTGCAGGAGGGTACAAGAAGGAACTAATACCTTAATTTGTTGCCAGAGCAATGTATTCCCCATGAAAACCAAATCGATGGCCTGATTATTGGATCAAAATAAATGTTTCAGTATCCATAGAAATGATCAGAGGACACGTCGGCGAATAAGAAACTACAAATGAAAAGGCCGGCATTCACACGTGAAGTTAAGTTGCAATTGAAGCTTTGTTTTAATGTTCTTCAAACTCATAACATTTAATAATAGACCACACACAAATGTAGAAGAAAACAATCTGGGAATTTGTGCCGAAACAAATAATTCCCTATGTTATTAAACGAATAGACGGCCCACGATCTCACTACAGGATCAGAGGTTTTGTATTGCCTACAGAGAAATGAGGAAAATAATCAGGATTAAGTTGAGTGAGATAAATATAATTGAGAAGCTCATAAATATTAGAGTTAGAGGGTCAAAACATAATGAACTCTGTGTGATTGTCTTTGAATATAATGGGAACGATAAACTTTTGGGTGTCTTTAGCAGAAAGAGTAAACGATAGGACTTTTAGTCAGAATTGTAATGTCTGTATTCAACAGAGATTGGGTGATCGGAGGCAAATAAATGTTTGGGTCTCTTCTCGACCTCTGTAGCCGTGTTCTACTGTGGTATGTACTACAGTGTAACATTCTCCAAGGTTCTGACCACTCACCTCTTCCTCTTCCAGCAGACAGTCAGTTCAAACTTCCGTGAATGGAAAGTTGAGAGTGTCTGGCAGGCATTGTGATGCCAGGTTAGGGTATTTCTCACCTGCTCTCCTTCCTTGACGAAGTCTTTTCTACAGATGTGAGCCATGATCCCCGTGGCCAGGGCATCTCCCATCACGTTGACCATGGTCCTGAAACGGTCCCTGGAACACAAAATGGAGGTTCAGCTGCCTTGATGGTGTTGGGTGGCTCTATGGGGAACTGGCACTGGAGCTGCAGTCCACACTAGTAGTCTTGTGAGACACAACACTATACAATTACAGTAGCAGGGTTTCTGTGGCATATTGACATCACTTTGTAATATATTTGAAGATCACCTTGTTGTCATAATGTCTCAGTAAAACATTAATACAATTTTACCCTGTAAAATACAACATCCTTTGTTTTGAAAATCAACACCTGAACCTTTATTGCTATATGTAAAAGCATTGATAAAACTAAACCACGGAGAAGACAAACTATACTTACAACGCCCAATCTACAGCAATGATGAGAGTGATGTCATCAGTGGGCAGGCCCACCGAGGTTAACACGATCACCATGGTGACCAATCCGGCCTGCGGGATTCCAGCTGCACCAATACTGGCAGCCGTAGCTGTGATACTGGAAACGAAATAGGAAATGCTATTAGTGACCCTGACTGGATTATTAGATCTGTACTGTGTCCAGCACCTGCAAATGATGCCTCAGTACAACCCTCTTAGTTGATTCTATTGTAGGCTATTGATCATGGTAGCATCCCAAACAGCACCCTATTCCCTATTTAGTGCACTACTGGGCTCTGGTCAAAAGTAGCAAACTGCATATGGAATAGGGTGCCATTTGGGACACAACCCATGAGGGACAGAAAAAGAGGAAGAGATAGTGAAGAAAGACAGAAAGAGAGAGTGAAGAAAGACAGGAAGAGAGAGTGAAGAAAGACAGAAAGAGAGAGTGAAGAAAGACAGAAAGAGAGAGTAAAGACAGGCAGGAAGAGAGAGTGAAGAAAGACAGGAAGAGAGAGTGAAGAAAGACAGGAAGAGAGAGTGAAGAAAGACAGGAAGAGAGAGTGAAGAAAGACAGGAAGAGAGAGTGAAGAAAGACAGAAGAGAGAGTGAAGACAGGCAGGAAGAGAGAGTGAAGAGACAGGAAGAGAAAGTGAAGACAGACAGGAAGAGAGAGTGAAGAGAGAGTGAAGACAGACAGGAAGAGAGAGTGAAGAAAGACAGGAATAGAGAGTGAAGAAAGACAGGAAGAGAGAGTGAAGACAGACAGGAAGAGAGAGTGAAGAGAGAGTGAAGACAGACAGGAAGAGAGAGTGAAGAAAGACAGGAAGAGAGAGTGAAGAAAGACAGAAAGAGAGAGTGAAGACAGACAGAAAGAGAGAGTGAAGACAGACAGAAAGAGAGAGTGAAGACAGACAGAAAGAGAGAGTGAAGACAGACAGGAAGAGAGAGTGAAGACAGACAGAAAGAGAGAGTGAAGACAGACAGAAAGAGAGTGAAGAAAGACAGGAAGAGAGAGTGAAGACAGACAGGAAGAGAGAGTGAAGACAGACAGAAAGAGAGAGTGGAGGAAGACAGGAGGAGAGAGTGGCGAGAGAGTGAAGAGAGAGTGAAGAAAGACAGGAGGAGAGAGTGAAGAAAGACAGGAAGAGAGAGTGAAGAAAAACAGGAAGAGAAAGTGAAGGAAGACAGTGAGGCTCTGAAATCATTGGTTC
Organism: Oncorhynchus mykiss; assembly: GCF_013265735.2. NCBI lineage: Eukaryota > Metazoa > Chordata > Actinopteri > Salmoniformes > Salmonidae > Oncorhynchus > Oncorhynchus mykiss. The sequence goes on from NC_048572.1 coordinate 82,400,187, forward strand.
CTTGGTGTGTGATGTAATGATCGAATTTGACCAATAACCCTTGACCTGTGATTCTGACATACAGTACACAGCATATACTGCACCGTGCGTTCCCCCACAAGGACACAGTACGTCCCCCCACAAGGACACTGTACATCCCCCACAAGGACACTGTATGTCCCCCACACAAGGACACAGTACGTCCCCACACACAAGGACACAGTACGTCCCCCCACAAGGACACAGTATGTCCCCCCCACAAGGACACCGTATGTCCCCTCACAAGGACACAGTACCTCCCCCCACAAGGACACAGTTCCTCCCCCCACAAGGACACAGTACCTCCCCCCACAAGGACACAGTTCCTCCCCCCACAAGGACATAGTTCCTCCCCCCGCAAGGACACAGTTCCTCCCCCCACAAGGACACAGTACCGCCCCCCACACGGACACAATATGTCCCCCCACAAGGACACCGTACTTCCCCCCACAAGGACACTGTACCTCCCCCCACAAGGACACAGTATGTCCCCCCACAAGGACACAGTACCTCCCCCCACAAAGACACAGTACTTCCCCCCACAAAGACACAGTACCTCCTCCCACAAGGACACCGTACTTCCCCCCACAAAGACACAGTATGTCCCCCCACAAGGACACAGTACCTCCCCCCACAAAGACACAGTATGTCCCCCCACAAGGACACCGTACTTCCCCCCACAAAGACACAGTATGCCCCCCCACAAGGACACAGTATGTCCTCCCACAAGGACATCGTACTCCCCCCCCACACGGACACAGTATGTCCCCCCACACGGACACAGTATGTCCTCCCACAAGGACACCGTACTCCCCCCCACAAAGACACAGTATGTCCCCTCACAAGGACACCGTACGTCCCCCCACAAGGACACAGAGATACACAGGCTGTTTGACATTTGACATGACATGGGCTGTTACGGTGACCATATTACCGTCACACTGGTGGTCATGAGTCATGACCGCAGTCAAATTCATGCATAATCGAATGGCACCCTGTTCCCTAAAGAGTGCACTACTTTACACCAGAAAGCACTACTTTTGACCAGAATGCAATGTTCAGAATGTTCACTCTAAAGGGAACAGAATGCCATTTGGAACACACTCTCTGACACTGTATCTAGGGAGGGGACGTCACAGATGGACTATCGTTCCAAACAGCCAAACGTCACGGGAATAGAGCAGGACGCTACAGAAGAATATTAAAAGCCCTCCTGATAATTCTGTCGTGACAAGAGAGCTGAGTTATACAGGTCATGTGGGTGTTACTGCCAGGAGATTACTGCCTGCCTGGCCAAAGTCGGCTCGTGTCCCAAACGGTACCCTATTCTCCATAAAGTGCACTACTTTTGACCAAAGCCCTATGGGCCCTGTTCAAAAGTAGGGCACTCTATAGGGAATAGGGTGCCGTTTGGAAAGCAGGAGTCTGTGACGAGTAGAGGAGGATAGGACTGCTTAGTGTTATTACAGTTTAACATGTCATTAAATCAGGGGAGAGCAAGGCCATTTTACACCATAGGTCTACAGGGGGAGGAGCGTGTGTGTGTGTGTGTGTGTGTGTGTGTGTGTGTGTGTGTGTGTGTGTGTGTGTGTGTGTGTGTGTGTGTGTGTGTGTGTGTGTGTGTGTGTGTGTGTGTGTGTGTGTGTGTGTGTGTGTGTGTGTGTGTGTGTGTGTGTGTGTCTGACGGTCTCTGCTATGTAATAGCCACTGATTTAAGGATTTAGTTTACAGGGGTAGATCACTGTGAGGTAAGCCGTAATACAGTCACATGTCACATTTACGTTTATCTACGTGCTTGATTCAGTATAATCTCATAATATTCATTAATTCATCCTCAAAACTGTAACACTAGATTAATTTCTGTGCTTCACAAACCGCAAAGCTACAGATGTGTTGTACCCTTGCGCTATTTTGTTCAAAATAACTCCACAGGGAATATACATAAACGGATGATTTAACAATCAATAATCAATATGATAATCAATGTGTTTCAATGCAGGAAGTTCCATTTCAGTAATTAGAGCTTTCACTACAACCACTTCCAGGTTTCTGACCAGGAAGTCCCCCACTGGGCACAGACGTCAGTTCAAAGTCTAGTTTTGATTTACAGTTGGTTGAGTTGTCAACTGACATGAATTCAACGGGAAATCAACAGCAAATGTCACCATGTCATTGGATTTAGGTTAAAAGTCGATGGGGAAAAAAATGAAATACCCTTATGGTGATGACTCCAATCCAATCGGATTTCCACATTGATTCAACACACAGAGGGGCATAAAACCTTTGACTCAGCCAGTTGTTTCCCAGTGGGCAGGCTGTTTGTTGATGCCACGTGTTCTGATTAGGACTTCTTTCTACAGTGTTCAATAAGTCTGTTTGTAATTGTGGTGCCCCGTGCATATCCCTTTTCATACTAACGCTGGGCTTCAAATCCAGTCGCGCTTGTAGCTAAAGCAGCTTTTTAAAGGCAATGTTACCGCGTCAGTGGAGAGCGAATTCAAGTTAATGCTGCAGATGTCGGCTTTACTGTCAGGCTACATGCCTGTATTATAAAGGCTATGTAGGCTACATACCTGTATTATAAAGGCTATGTAGGCTACATGCCTGTATTATAAAGGCTATGTAGGCTACATACCTGTATTATAAAGGCTATGTAGGCTACATGCCTGTATTATAAAGGCTATGTAGGCTATATACCTGTATTATAAAGGCTATGTAGGCTACATACCTGTATTATAAAGGCTATGTAGGCTACATACCTGTACTAAAAAGGCTATGTAGGCTACATGCCTGTATTATAAAGGCTATGTAGGCTACATACCTGTGTTATAAAGGTTATGTAGGCAACATACCTGTATTATAAAGGCTATGTAGGCTATATACCTGTATTATGAAGCCTGTGTAGGCTACATACCTGTATTATAAAGGCTATGTAGGCTACATACCTGTACTAAAAAGGCTATGTAGGCTACATACCTGTATTATAAAGGCTAGGTAGGCTACATACCTGTATTATAAAGGCTATGTAGGCTACACACCTATATTATAAAGGCTATGTAGGCTATATACCTGTACTATAAAGGCTATGTAGGCTACATACCTGTACTAAAAAGGCTATGTAGGCTACATACCTGTACTAAAAAGGCTATATAAGCTACATAGCTTTAATATAAAGGCTAAATAGGCGTTATACCTGATGGTTATGATCTGGCCGAAGTCTAGCTCGTAGTTGTTGACCTGGGCGATGAAGATGGCTGCCACGGCCTCGTAGAGCGCTGTCCCGTCCATGTTGATGGTGGCGCCCACAGGGAGCACGAAGCGGATGATGCGTCGGTCGATGTGGTTGTTCTCCAGGAGGCACTTGAAAGTGATGGGCAGCGTGGCCGAGCTGGGGAGTAAATGATTAGATTAAACACTCAACTCTATTATCTCAGTAAGTAGTAAACTTCAGAGCTGGGTAAGGGTACAAACAGAGGACCACCTTGTGACGCAGATCACGTGAAAAGAAAAACTGTTCATCAATTTCTATCCATGACTTTCCTTGAAGTTATAATTTCACACCTCAAAAGATGACATTTCCACCACAGGGAGTCTTTTTGTTTACTGACAGACTCAGGCAAGAAGAAGAACAAGAACAAAAGTTTATAAAAAAATCTTACAGCAAGGCGTTTGTCTAGTTGAAACTCAGTCTCCAAATTTGAATGAAATTTAGTCTGTAACACTTTGAAGGTAATGTAAACACTGTTTTGACTGAGGATAGTAATGAGGATATCAATGCCTTCCCTTGAAGCTAAAATCCTTAGTTGCTACATCCATTTTCTGACTTTTAAATGAGTGATATATAATCATTGATTCTTGAAGAATATAATATAGAAATGCCTAATGAGCTTAGTTCAACTGTCGTAGCCCATCAGAACCCAAAATACAAGCTTGTTTAGCTCCAATGTTTGTACGTAAATGTAAACAAGCACTGTATAGCCTCAAAACATGGTGAAAACTATAATGTTGATGTCATGGATGGTCAGTCCTTGCATCCATTGTGCTGTCTGAGTTTGAGAGTGGTTATATTTCTCCAGCCCGTTGCTCAGCTTTTTATCGGTAACAGGGGCGGGGAGGTGCTTTGTTATATTTTAAATTAAGGATTCAAGCTTTAATGAGTAATAATGGCAAGAGAGATGCAGTCAGTCGGAGGGCTAGTGATTCAAGATCATATTTTTTTCATTTGAATTCAACCAAATTCAACTCTTATTTATTATTTCAATGACAACGATTCATACAACAACAGAGAGATTCATTGAAAGATACATCATTGTCATTATATTCACACCACTCCTGCTGTCAACGTTTCATTATGGCTAGTCGAGGAACTAAAAGACACAGAAACAGCACTTCTGTGGGAGGCTCTGTAAACCACTTTGTGACAACTGCTGATGTAAAAACGGCTTTATAAAATATATTTCACTGATTAAGGACATCCTGACTGTAGATACTCGATCATTCTCAATTGTGTCCTAATACGCGAGACAGAAACCCAAGTCTACTCTGACACAGTCCCCTCTGGTGAAACTAAATCTGTCTGTGCAACCGCCGGGGAGCTGAGGAGCAGAGACTAATGAAGAGGTAATATCACTCCATTACTCCATGGACTCCCGAGTGGCGCAGCAGTCTAAGGCACTGCATCTCAGTGCTAGAGGCGTCACTACAGTCCCTGGTTCTGAATCCAGGCTGTATCACTTCTGGCCGTGATTGGGAGTCCCATAGGGTGGTACACAATTGGCCCAGCGTCGCCGGGGGTAGGTTGTCATTGTTAACAAGAATTTGTTCTTAACTGACTTGACTAGTTAAATAAAGGTTAAATACTATATATATATATATATATATATATATATATATATACCTGTATATATATATATATACATATATATATACATATACTATATATATATATATATATATATATATATATATACCTGTATATATATATATATACATATATATATATATATATACACACTATCAGAGCTGAGGAACTGAGGAGCAGAGACTAATGAAGAGGCAATATCACTTCATATGAGCCATTACACACTATCAGAGGGAGACATTGGGGATATGTCCCAATATGTTTACCATCGACTAGAGATGGAAGAGGAGGGAGAGGTGGAAGAAGAAGGAGAGGTGGAATAGGAAGGAGAGGTGGAAGAGGAAGGAGAGGAGGAAGGAGAGGTGGAAGAGGAGGGAGAGGTGGAAGAAGAAGGAGAGGTGGAAGAAGAAGGAGAGGTGGAAGAAGAAGGAGAGGTGGAAGAGGAAGGAGAGGTGGAAGAAGAAGGAGAGGTGGAAGAAGAAGGAGAGGTGGAAGAGGAGGGAGAGGTGGAAGAGGAAGGAGAGGAGGAAGGAGAGGTGGAAGAGGAGGGAGAGGTGGAAGAAGAAGGAGAGGTGGAAGAAGAAGGAGAGGTGGAAGAAGAAGGAGAGGAGGAGGGAGAGGTGGAAGAGGAGGGAGAGGTGGAAGAGGAAGGAGAGGTGGAAGAGGAGGGAGAGGTGGAAGAGGAGGGAGAGGTGGAAGAAGAAGGAGAGGTGGAAGAGGAAGGAGAGGAGGAAGGAGAGGTGGAAGAGGAGGGAGAGGTGGAAGAGGAGGGAGAGGTGGAAGAAGAAGGAGAGGTGGAAGAAGAAGGAGAGGTGGAAGAGGAAGGAGAGGTGGAAGAGGAAGGAGAGG